>NC_042495.1:2166045-2195748 GCF_005508785.2 Acyrthosiphon pisum | reverse complement strand
TAATGTAAAAAAGGGTGGCAAATGGATAATATTGCATGGTCTCGTAATATTAATTTATCTAAATAAAATACAAATCATTGGTACTATCCAAAATCCTATGTGTAATTTGAAATGCCCCATGGTTTTTGATATAATGCACTGCACACAGACTTAAAAAATACCAACAATCGAAAAATAGGTACCTATGCATGTAAACAGTGTCGTCGATCTCATAAAATGTGAATAAAATATGTAAACTAATTTTACTAACTGCACGTTCCTATATCACATATTTATTATTATTAGAAGATCACTATTATAATACTCAGATACTTTTTGTATCTGTAATGACTTGAACCTTATTATTACCTTATTATTACTGACTCGTTGTCCCTGCCGATTTACAAAATAAAATATATGGTACCTAACTAATATAACTGATCATTAGTTTAAATAATTTAATTTGTGAATTTGTTAACTGCAGCGTGTGTTGACCCCATCGACTACACCACTGATTATAAAAAAAAACCTTTTTTGTCAAATACAAAAACTAACCGAAAAATGCGAGTGTTTTTGCGTTAGAAGTATCAGCCTCCACCTCGTATATTATACTGGACTTTCCAGTACCTATATATGTGTATTCACCGTTCGGTATAATATGTTCTATGTATATACCTAGGTGGTACTTATATAAGTTATGTGTATAGCACGGTGATGGTAGTTATACGGTTGACGGTCGCATTGTTATGCGTTTACTTAGTGCGAATAACATACCTAATACCTATGTAAGTATATTATGTACCTACCTGTATATAATAATGAAGCTGGTGTATTATATTATGAACCAGAGTATAACCCTTTTAACTGGTCGAGTATAATACGCAAAGAATAATAATAATAATAATAATAATTACAATGGATACACGGGATAATATATATGTTATATAGCTGCTGGTATATATATACATCGAAGAAAAGAAACGGTAGTTAGTGGAAACCGGACACTACATAAAACGCGTCGTAGGCCTTTACCGGCCTTTGCGGGGGGTGGTGCGGCTACATCGGCTAGGCTCTCCCCCGCCGCCGTTGACATCGCTAAAGCTTATATCGATCTATTAAAAGCCATAATCAAACTCCCCCGGTGCAGCGTGTCTCTTTTATCTCTTATAATATTATCTGTCGTCACCGACGGACGGAGAGCGTCGCTCCTCTGGCCTTTTAAAACCATGTCCATTATTGGTCGCAGCCGCCGCCGACCGACGGTGATGACGACGACCGACTCCGCGCGCGTTGTATTCGGTTACACGCACACGCACACACGCACACCACTCCGTCCATGGGGTCGACATCAAATTAATGCCTCTGCCTTTGTGACCGCATCAAAGTCTCCCGTTTAATATTATATTTCTCTACGTATGTATATATAACAACTGTATAATATGTCCTGTGCCGGTTATCCCTTTTTTTCCCCCGACACACCCTCACACAGCGCATGTCTCGTACAAAGTATACATAAGCTTTAAAATCATGTCGTTGATTAATTTTCTTTTCTTTTTTTTTTTTTTCATTATTACTATGCCATCGCCGGGCACGCGCAACAAATATTATTATTATTGTGCCGCGTACAAATAATAATAATTAACGTTTTCGGATCGCGATAACGTGACGTATAGGATAACCGCCGTTCGCCTAAACACAGTTGTTAATAAATTAATGTTTTTTTTCGACTCGCATATCATGCGTAATTGTCGCGAATATGCGGCGATAATATTATTATAATAGGTAAATTCAATTATAATATTATGGTAATATACTGATTAGATGTATACCGTGTAGACATTTAATTGTTTGTAGGTAAGCACCGAAACATTAGGCGAAAAAATGTGACATTAAACTATATATAGGTAATAATATGAATGACTACCTAAATCGATGTGATTTCCGTTGTCAGCGACATTAACAATAATAATGATCATTAATGAATATGACATGGTCAACTGCAAAAGTCGTGAGACGGTCATAATATTATAAGTTATAGGCGCTATAGTCGCCACTCGTCAGTGATGATTGTTAAGGGTTATATTTTAGTGGACCATATTTTCGAAAATGTTTTATAACACTTTATCAATACATAATATTATTAATAGCTACACAATAATAAAAATATAAAATACTGTGTATCTTTAATAAAATAATTACTTTTTTTCAAGAGCGTTTTGTGTACAGACTAAATTCTCATTTTATCTGCCGCAAATCTGGAATACAGTAGTTGAATACACACCCACATTTCATTGAATTTAGAGGACGAAAAACGTCCTGTACCAATCTGTTGTTATATTTTATACACGTATTTTGATCGACAAAGACGTCCGGAATATTCTGTATTGTTGATTTAAAATTCGAAACTGATATACATCTTAAGTGTTTATAGAAATCATCACAAAATATTTATGGCCGACAACCCAAATTATAACTATATAATTGTTTATTTTTATATCAAGATTTAATGAAATATTTGAACGATTATGGTTTTTATTTTATGTATGATTTAATTCTGTCCATTAGAATCAATATTAATAAAAATACTATATGTAATTGCTAAACTATATAGTTAATATATATTATTAACTTTTTTATTATTATATACAAGACTTACCTAACTAATCTTAATATAGATTATAGAGAGGTATAGGTGGTAATCCTATACAGTGGCCAAGTTGGTACAGTACACTTTGATCACGAACTTATAATAAAAAAAAATTAAATTATTATTTTTATTAATTTTGTGTACGTTAAATATAATTTGAATATATTAAAATTGGTATTTATCAAAAACTATACAAGGCAACAGAATTACCACAAAACAACTAACATATTTCTCCAGATACTATATAGTTTTGATCGTGTTACAAATTTCAACTTTCAAAGATATCAATATCGACCAAATATAAAAAAAAAACGAAAGAAATTTCAAAAATATTATTTATTGAAAATTATCCTTTTATGCAACTTCATACGATACACTTATCACTGATGTATACCTATGCACTGATTTTATTTTATAATTCACTACCCATTACCCATCATTCTATAAACTGAAAATTATGAAAAATAATTTTGAAGTACATAATATAGTTACTTACAGCACGTAAAATATCTGCTGTTTCTTATAAGAACAATAATTTTATCAATGTTGCATAAATGCATTATAACTACACAAGTATGAAATACCTACATGGCTATACATAGTATTATTATTTTGAAATACATTTTAGTCTATAAAGGTTATAACTTATAGGTTAGATTACCTTAAAATATTGTAATAAATCATATTGAATGTAATGTGCAGAACAAAATTTATTTGAAGTCCTCCGGATAATTTCAAGTGATTGTTAAAAAAAATTCTGATCCGTTTATCGATATCCGTATATAATTAAAAAAAATCTGTCCCCGTTTTTTAACAACTTATCTTTGCTATACCCAAAAAACTTAAAATAAAACATAATATATAACTTTATCAGGTTAGCGCCCCTAAGGACCTAACTATATTATGGTCACGCCAATGACAATATGTATATTATCCCAGTGACCAGTGTCCGTGAACTCTGCAGATACGTTTGGTTCAATACTACATACAGCAGAACATAATCTTAGAGACAGAAGCTCGAGAGCGAGAGCCAACGGTGTGCGCTTATTATTATACACGTCATGTACCTACCTGCACGTGATGTCATTATTTTAAATTATAATATCATGTAAGCGGATCACTCGTACTGCGCGCGAGTACCTAACCTATATAAAAATATCATAAAAAAAAAACAAAATAATAACCCAAGGATAAAAATATTTGTCCTGTCAGACTAAACTCGTGGGTTTATTCCCGAAACATCGATGAGTAATATAATGTCTTGTCGGTCGCCAGCTATACAACTACCGAAGCAATGTACAATGTTCCCATATTATAATGATAATAGTATTTTCATGCTTCAAGTTGTATATAATACGTCTGCTGCAGTGAGCGGCGCGCCGTTTGATTGACACGGGGCGGCGAGCAGGTAGTGTACATAATTGTGGCACACAATCCGTTCTACGAAAGCGGGTTGAGACCGTACCCTGTGTACGAGTGTTTGTATTTGAAAAAAAAAAAATGATAATAAAGATAATATAATACAATAATAATAATATATGGGATTTGTACGGCGTGTATACCTTAAGTACATAATGCGTGCTGGTACAATATAGTATCGTAAAATATATAGGTACCTATATATTATAATATATACTTTATATACAGTTGTTTTGTTCGGCCGTGTGCTCGTTGGACCGTGCGCCGAGTGTCGTTTTCGCCTGACAGTTTTATCGGCCAAGGCGCCATATCAATAGGCGTACGAAAGCCCGGTAGTCCTCTTCTAAAACGTTATTCATGTGTGCGCAGACGGACACTGCGGGTCCGACGATATTATTATTATAATAACTCACCCTACCGTATCATCGCGCGCGCGTTCGCAAATAATATTTTATCGACCGTCCGGGTCGTCTGTCGTTGGAAATATTTGTGGAAAATTCGTAGAACACCAGAAATGATATTGTTCAGTGCTGATGAACGTGCGTGGGTGGAGGGGACTGGTTGGAGGGTGTGAGGGGTGGGAAATCCATTAGGCCGTAGGCACAGGAGATCTACTACAGTAAGGTACCTATTATATTCTGCATTTGAAGCGCATTTTATCTCTCTTAAAAACCACCGACACTGAAGTGTTCAGTGGAACGAGGTGTTTTCGAGTGCAGTACAACATTATATCGTTTACAATAAATTTAGTTTACCTACTCCGAGTCTCTCGTTACGAAAAATATATATAGTATATATTATAATAAAATACGTTTTACCAATATCCAATTGTATCGAATGCAGTGAACAGCGGCCCTTAAAAACCTTAGAATTTCAATTTCAAAATGCGGTGTGTGTGTGACTGATATTTTATGTTCAAATGTAAAATGTGTGATACTTGTAAGAAAAACTCAGGACCAAATTCCACTACTTATTTGATTAATACAGTCAACAGGTACTGCTTCTGAAGTACAAAATTTGTGTTTTAATTATCTAGAGATTTTTGCTCGTCCAATAATAAGTATTAGTGAAAATATATAAGTGAAGAAACTATTTATTTTTCTGCAATAAATTTTCTTAGTCTGCCGGAAAAATGGCTAAGTCAGAATTGAGCCCTGCTTGTTCTTATACATGTGTCTCAGTTGTACGAAAAATTTAGCGCGCATATTACAGCTACGTATGAAAATAAGTGTCTCCTAATCGCGGTAAAAAGGCGTTGCGGTGAATAATGATAAAAAAGGCATGCCAAGACTGCGGGGCAGAAGTAACGGGACGCACGGCACTAAAGATTTTGAGAGAGAGAATATAATTTGATGACAATTTACGCCATGCTGTGTGGCGAACGAGTATAAGAAGAAAAAGTGTCTCCGTATATAATATACCTATTATGTTATACTATCGTTTCGCGGTGATATTAAACGCAACGAGAGAAAAGCGCACGCTGTTTCAAAGGCGTAAAAATTTTATACTCGCCAAACGGTTATAAAATCGTTTTTATGACGTCACGATCTAACACGCACACACGTATATATATATATATAAAACACACTATATACGTGTAGAGTCTGATCCCAAAGCGCCCACTCATGCAGTCTTGCCAAGGTATATATACCCCTCTCGCCTCCACTAGGGTTCCTCTCAGTCTATCCCTAATGGAATGTGTGTACGGCCAGTTGTGCAGGCAGTCCCGAGTCCCGGAGCCGTAATGAGTCCCATGTGACCCGACCGCCGTCGCCACCACCACCGATGGTCGCGGGAGGAAACTTTATTATATAATATACGTATTATCATTATCATTGTTATTATTATTATTATTATTGCTATTATCGTATAACACGCGGCATATGGGGGGAGGCGGCGGCGGCGTAGCGGGACTGACCCCGCAAACCGATCGCAAAATCGGTTTACAAAACGCGGTCGGCAGTGGTGGCTCTGCGGTTTAAAATTTACCCCACGTCTCCGCCGCCGCCTTGCCAAGGGGGTTAAATGGAGCGCGAAACTACGGTTACTGCGTCGGAGACCGACGACGACAACAAATGGTCATCCATCAGCAGAGCAACGTACAAAGGTACCTACGCAGTGTATACGCTGTACATGTGTTTATAATATATATATTATATTTATATGGATAATAATATACTACTTTCTATGTATGTGTACGAGTAAATTTAGAACGGTCGAGGGGAAGATAATATTTATATTATTCTTATATTATTATTATTGTTATTATTTTGCGCGCGAGCCAACAACGAAAACGTTCTCCATTGTGAACGTTAAGTGCTGTGTATTCTGTATACCAAGAGTGTTATCGTACAACATAATATTATTATGTATGTCGTGTGTGTATGTGTGTGTATGTGTGTCATGTGTGGTGTGCGTGCAAATACGCTAGGGACGTGAACCGCCACGTCAGGAACAAATATTTAAACACACTTTGTGTAGATACATAAACATAATGTTGTGTAATTCCTCCTATTCAGTGTCACATAATTTTTATGTAGGTAAACATCAGCACGACGCACACCTAATAGTGATACTATCACATATTTTTGCGTTTCAACGGATTTTTCATCGAAATATTTTCACTCGTTCGACTCTGTGCTTTGATTTATCCATTATAACGTTTATCGCGCATATCGTTTGGACAATAACTTTGATTTTATGTTATTTGTTGGGTAATACATTTGTTGTCGTAGTGATCTATCACTATAGTCACTACTACTTTATAAAAAAAATGTCTGAAAGGAACGTAGGACTGCACGGCTCCATGATACGAGTGATAGGGGAGAAAGAAGGAAAAGTAGTTTGTTCGGATACGTAAGCTATATAAGGTAGATACATGTATTTATTTAAACTTGGTAAATGTGTAGACAGAGGAAAATAAGTCCACCCAAGATATGTTAATTGAAGTTAAATTGGTAATGGACTTTGTATGCATGGCGATGTTACCGCATGGAGCAACGGCCCATATGCAAGTCCTACAGTTTGGGATGTGACACTAAAGTTAATTTGTTAATGTACCTATCGGGACTAATATTATTAATTATTTTATTTATACGGAGTCTTCTCTATAGTTACACGGTAAGAGGAGGAGCGTTGACTAATAAAAAAGCTGCATTTATCTATTCGATGAAAGCTGACTCGAGATCCCACAATATGCTTCGGCGTATTTGAGAATCTTTTTTTTTATGAATAAATTTAACACAAAAGCCAAAAAGGAATAACCGCGTAGATAAAAGAATTATTCACCAAATGTTTATAATGTTTACATTTCTATAGTATAGTTTTATTGTATCATTTTTTAAATATTTTGGATCTTTTTGACTAATTTTGAACTATTTATTCTTTATAGACATTTGAAATGTACTCATTTTTTTTAATTTTTCCCCTCAAAATGTATGTAAAAAAAATATTTTTGATCATTAGTTGTTATTACTGAAATTGAAGAAAAAAAGTTGGGCATAAATCTACAATAATTGTGCCTTATGCACTGCCTATGCATATTGTTCAATTTGAAATTTAAATTCTTAAATTTTCAAATTATTTTGTGCCTAGTTAGAATATTACATATCTACCAATATATAACATTTTCAATTTTATAGCTAAAGCTTGAAAATTTAATACAATAGAAAGTTCCGCATAATTAGTTCTAGTTCTTACTGAAACCCAAACATTTAAATAATATATGAGCAAAATCTATTTTATAGACATATTTTGAAGTTCAAGTTTTGACGATATTTGATATTTAAATGAAGATTAATTTTAGTTGTAATTCAAAAATACTATTCGTGTGGACTTGTAACTTTTTCGTAAGTTATTATATTTAATTTTACACAATTAAATGTTCAAAACATTTAGATTAATTGTAGGCTACTCCCTATTACACCATGAAGGCACGTAAGTCGGTATCGACTCAAAAATGAATACCAATAATGTATTATATAAATAATATATACTTGATTAATCCAACTATTAAAATAATTAATAATAGAATAAAAGCGATTTTTTCGGTAAAAATTATTTCAACCTACCGTGTTACTCACATAGTATACATATACCATACATTTCTGTACATTTCTACACCTAATAGAAATATGCATTTATTATAAAATATCCATAGAAATATTTATAGGCTGACAGACAGTCTCTGCCAGAATTATTTTTTGTATGCAATGATTTATTATTGAATTAAAATTTAACACATCCATTACAGTGACAAACTCAATAACGGGTATATTTTATGTCTACAGCGTAAAACATAAAGGTCATCGCTTATCTACCTATAGTTGTTTTTATTTTTCCGTGGAAATAGTGTTAACTTGAGTTTATAATTATATGTAGGTAGTATGTCAGCAATTTTAGAGAAAAGACGAGAATTGAGGTAAAAAATAAAAAAAAAAAAACTATGTTAATACCAAATTCTAAAGTGACTATAAATAGTGACAAAATCGCAAAAAAAAAAAGAACAAAATGAAAATAAAATTTGAATTTGAATTTAAAATATTAAAACAGTTGCTATGATAAAGAATGAAATTTGTGTTTCGACCTTCTTTACTTAGGACCTATATAATACCCTAAGACTTACAGACGCAAAATGTATATCTTATATTAAATAATAGCAATTACTAATTATTTATTAGTAATTAGTAGATTTGTTAAAAATTGAAACTGAATCACATTTGTTTTGTTGATTTCCTATTATTCTTATTAAAGTTGTTAAATAAAATAATTTCTGTGTGCTTACCTATGCTTGAATTTAAATTTAAATTTAATTTTAAATCTTAATTGTATTCGTACTATATGTAATCAGTGGCATAAGATTATTTTGAAAACTGATTAGTTTTCTTGTAACTCACACGTATTTTATATAATTTTATACAAAAATTTGTTCAAAACACTGTATAAAAGTTTCGTTTAAGATTACCTTTTTCTTTACCACTTATCATTCACCCCTTACTCTTTGTTGAATTCCCTTTTTTTCGTGCTTTGAGCCTCTGAAAAAGTATTATCTTACATTTCACGTCTTCACGTACAAATGGCTAATATTGCAACGATATGTTCCCATGAGAATACACAAACGTGGAATCTATTAATACAACGTTGTCAACAAAATATTTAGGTACACTTTTACCTTTTGTATTCATTTTTTTGGAAAATACGAGAATGTCGATTTTGCACAAAAACTGAGAAGATTTTGATATAGTGTATACCAGGTAACTATAGTTAGAATAGTCAAAAACTGCTTTCGCATATATTTTTTTTTTAATTTCAAACAGGTATACAGACTCCCCAGAGATTGAATCAAACTCTGCAATAATACCGTTAACTTTTAAAGTCATAAATACATAATATTACGCATCGCGTCTGTAAAAGAACCAAAGGAGGTGGCAATGTATAATAGCATTATATCATTTAGATCCTATATATGTATTATATAATATATTACATAGGCGTAACTCCTTTCACCCAAAAATGACTTTACACTTTTCACAAATATGATAAAGTAGTTTACTCTTTTTGCGTAATAATAATTGCATTTTTTTCGTCCATGATTTCGCAGTAAACATTTTGGAAGCATATTGTCTCAAAATTAGTTTAATAAAGCCATTTAGTTTTATCTAGAGAGCACCATCTGCTGCAGAGACAGCTTCACTATTACTATCTTGCAAAAAGTTATTGTGTCTGAACTTTGTGTGCATTAAAACAGTTATTGAATATTATGTATAATATTTAATATGATTATTGAGAATAATTTTAATAAACTATTAAGATTTAAGACTCCAATATTTTTAAATTATATATTACTATATTATAACCAGTATACTATAATTTATAATAGGTATCATAGGCGCAAATCCATTACATTTTTTTTTTGGGGGGGGGGGGAGATAAGACTGTCACAATCCCCTACACACTATTACTCAAATATCTATTAGTATTGTTATAACTTATTAGTAATACCTTAAAAGTTAAAAGTATGAAATATGAATAATGGCGAGGCAGTTTTTTTCAAACGCGTTGTACGTGAATCCATGGGTGAAAAGAATGCAATTATTATTATTGTAATTTGTATGTGTAAGAAGTCCGCAATATTATAATATTAATATAAGTGGATTTATTTCCAATTGCTAATAATTGTCATAGAATGCAGATAAAAATAAAAATAAATTTTTTTCAGATAATTTTGATTAGTACCTACTAATATATTACTTTAGACAATAATTCAATTCAAGATCATTAATTTATTAATTGTAACAATATAAAACTTTATTCATTTAATTAAATAATAGTGTCAACATAGGTACTAAATGTTTTTACAAAAATATTATTAAATGTACACTAAATAGTAAATACAAATAAACATGAATCTTACATAAATGTTAGACAAAAGTAAAAAGTAAATAGGTATAAAATTAACAAACTAATATATTAATTATTCTACAATATATCTGTACATTTTTATACAAAACAAATACCCAGAGTGGATGATAACTGATAATAATGATATTTAGTTAT
The DNA here is from genome assembly GCF_005508785.2 of Acyrthosiphon pisum. Lineage (NCBI taxonomy): Eukaryota > Metazoa > Arthropoda > Insecta > Hemiptera > Aphididae > Acyrthosiphon > Acyrthosiphon pisum. Next base: position 2,185,148 of record NC_042495.1, on the reverse strand, counting down.
TAAGTTATATATTATTTACAATAATTTAATGAACTATTTTAAATTACTATTTAGTTTTATAAAATTATATAAACATTCATTACTCTATCATTCTGAATATATGTATTAAAATATTCTAAACATTCTGTGTTATATGTGAGTCCTTACCCTCCACTTTCACGAGCTTGTTCAATGATCAGTTTGGGGCCATATCATCTTCTCAAAGAAAAATATATAAAAAATGTTTTTATAAATATAATATTCAATCATAAAATAGTAGATAGGTACCATTATAATAGACGTGTATATTATCGTTTGACGACGAATGAGAATCGACACGACCAGGACAAGTTGCAGCAGATGCCACAATTTTATTTTCTAGGATATTTTTCGATTCACCGGATCGCAATTCTATAATGTATAATATCATATCATCCCTCTCCCGCTCTCTTACTCACTCGCTCGTATAGCCGGAAGGTATGTCAAAAATATATGTATATATATTGTGCGGAAACCCATATTATACCTGTTTTGGCACAACCGCGTTCCGACTGGTATAGTGTGCATTATATATATATAAATAATTATAATACGAGTAAACGAAAACGACGACTTCGACGACGACTATAATAATATACGCATCACACGACCATTACTCCGAAAGTCGTTGACGGAGCGAGGGAAGAGAGGTGTGAAAACATTTCCAATTATATACTTTCCGATTGTGTTACCGAAAAGTTCTCGTACGCACACGCACACACACACACACACACACACACACACACACACACACACACACACACACACACATATATATAATAATACGTCCAGTGGCAGCAGCAGCAGGTGATGATGGCATCAGAAGCAATTTTTCGGGTCGCTGAACCGCAAAACGGCATTGTTTGTGCGCGTGCGCGCGCGCGTGTGTGTGTGTGTATATTTTAGCAAGTGCGTCGGCGGCGACGGTGACGGGGAAAACAAACGAGGCGACACGAACCGTAATCAGCGCGCGCCGTACCCCGCGTGCGAGAGGACCGTTCTCCAGGGACAATTAGCAATTCGCCGTTCGTACATGCTCACGGCCCCGCTCACCGCGGCTGCCGGGAGTTTCTCCCTTTTCGTATGCGCCGCGACGCTCCTCCGCATCATGTACAATAATAATATGATAATATATAAATGTTATATCCGTCCCGGAAAACGGTCATTGTTATTCAAACGCCACCGCCAACACATTCGCAATAAGTATATATATATATATATATTATTACTATACAGTATATACAATATATAAATATATGTATATAAATGCGGGTGGCCGGGAGTGGGTGCGTGTGTATATATAAGTATGCGGAGAAAAGCCACCGCAGAAGAACCCATTCGATTCGAAAGATAATGGCATTTTTTCTCACTGTTCTCCTATTCTCTTTATTCTCGCGTACATGTCTCCGATGTATTCTCCCGTATATTCAATTCCGCGACGACGAAAATAGACATCACAATAATAATCATAAACTTTTGCCGTTTTGAAGCCCGCCTGCTTTTGCTCGCCGGATGAGCCGAATACATATTGTGCGTATCATCTGTATTATTATTTATTTTATATTGTGTCACCGACTTTTGATGGTTCTTATCCTTTGATTTATTTCGAGAGTTTTTGCGTTCCCAAATAAGGGCGTGGTGACTGCAGTGGTGCACGAGTGTATTCATTCAAACATATCTCGCGTTTATATATAGGGGATGACCTTTGTCAATGTACTATGAAATAAATAAAATCAACAATTTTAATAAAAAAAAAGTTTTTCTGGACGTCGAGTGCGTGACAACGCGGCTCTTATATAATATTACACTTGATTTCGTGACAAACGATATTGAAAAGTCGAATAACAAAAAAAAAAAACCAATGATATATTGTGACAACTCCAATGATAGTTTGACAGAAATATATTATATCATTTGAAACCGTATAATATACAATCAAGCAGATTATTTTTATAGTGTTTACTGGTTTAGGAATGGCAGTGTTAATAAATGGACAAAATGCAATTAAGTTTAACAAATTTCTTTTATAATATTAGGTATATGTGCAGGAAATAGTGGTCGACTAAAATATTATGTATAGTTATAACTTCAATTACACAGTAGATTAATCTGTTAAGACTTCCAGTGCAACTTATATTATAATATATTTTTATTTTAGTTGCCACCTTAAAGTTATAATAGGTACTTTTCCACTTATCTACGGCTCGACACTTATTTAAGAGAGTTAGTATATGGTATATTAAATAGAAAAAAGTTTTAAATTGTCTATTTTTTTAAAGATACAATATAAAGCTTCAAATAAAAATATTGAAGACAAGTTTAATGCTCGCTGTATTTTCTATATTTTCCATTAAAAAAAAAAAATGTGTTTGATTTATTCTACAGGTCAGGATCATTCTTTTCGTATAGAGTGTATTGTTTGAATAGATTATCACGTGTTATTATATTTTTTCTTTAGAAAATACTTCGTGCTGCAGAGGTGGAAAATTTTAAAAATTTAAAAATATTAATATTTTTACTATAAATAACTACTGCTGCCGCGCCGCCCAGCAAGTATAATATATTATAATGATCATGACGATTGAATCGTCCCCTAATATTTACCCATATTTTACTTATAAAAATATAATAGCCTTCAAGAAAAGATACTTTTGTTGTGTTCTTATTTAGTATTTGAACGGCAAAAGGGAGAAATGAAAAAAGGTAATTTCAACTATGAATAGAGGAAGACCGATATATATAATGCACTCGACAAAGGAGCGGTGGGACCAACTGCGGCGAGGTCGAGATATTGGTGAACCCGCAAGTCCGCTTAACAGCCATCTGTTGCATTTAAAACCTATTATTATGCATAGATTAATATAGATTGGGATGTAAAAAATAAATCTCTACGGATACATTGAATAGCACCATTATTAGGCTTACTGAATTCGGTAACATTGTTCAATTTTATCGATTTTTCTTTTTATTTTTATTATTTGTTTAGTGAATATTATATAGTTAGTAGATCCGTATCAGATTTTAACTTTTAAACATTCGTTAAATTTGTCTCCAGTTTTTTGTGTTTGCATTAAAAGTATGTCCAGAACCAAGAAGCAGAAAATCCTAAAATTAATTATTGTAATAATTGTGTTTGTATTATATATTTCAACTGGAGCAAAACGTAAAACGATAGCGAAATATAGATTAACTTTAACATGGTCTTCATCGAGTAATACATCTAGTTAGCTTATATAATAATTAATAATATATATATTGTAAACTATGTACGGAATGTGGGTTATTATAACACTATAGCAGGGCTCGAAACTTATAGTATTTATATATTATTGTTTTTCTAGAACTTACAATTATAGCAGAGTAAGTTATAATTTACATGATTATATCGGCTATAGCGCTTAAGACTCTATACTTACTCACGCAAAATACGAAAATTATCCATGTTATACGTATGCAATGGTACATGGTCATCATAAGGTGGCAAAATAAGTTAAAATGAGCAGAATATAAGCCATCTATAAATGTCTAACGAGTGTTAAAAAAGACTTTAACAATGCTCAAGTAATGCTGATCTTTCAAATCTGAAGCTACAAATATATGTTTGCCTCCAAAACCTCCATCCATTACAGGTTCAGGCTCAATGGTACATAGATTAATCGAGCAAATAGTTTTTTTTTTGTATATTTTGTATCTCTTTATTGCACAGATTATAATAGTGAACCAATTACCAACATTAACATCGGGGTGATCAGACTTCGTATTACAATTTTGCATCATATCCGAATGCACATAAACGTGATGCCAGCTGATAAACGAACCGATAATATCCACATAAGCATGCGCAGGTCTTCTTGGCAGGGGAGGCAATACCTTAGCTATAAGAGAGTCCAGACTCCAAACACCTCCCCCGATTTTTTCCCAGCTTGATATATGAGGCAACGATAAATTAAATAAATCCTCACACAAAATCAAGTATATGGTTCTATTAAACCGTGATATTGTTCTATACGGTTAAGAGTTAGGTTGAACATAACATTACCAAAAGAGTTTTCAATAAGTCCTTTTTGATAATATGTTTGACAATCATAAAGACACAATAGAAAATTATTAAGAATATATATTTTAAAAAAGGTGGACAAGTGGGTGTCGCTCTTCTGTACAGTAAATTACAAATGGGTCACTCTATTGGATGGTGTTAAATTTGAATTTCCACTAAATAAGAAAATCACTACATGATAAATCGAGTGAATATCCAATGTTGTAAAAATATGAACTTCAAACGCTCATAAAAATTTTAATATAATTTTCTTATAATATTATAAGATATTTTGTTTTAATAAAAACCTAAAAAAAATTTGAAATTGAGGATATCCGTAAACAGCTCAAAATAAGTCAATGATGTATAGAAAATGCTAATATAAACATTCAGTCAAAATTTCATATATCTACAGTATTTTGTTTTAGAATTACATCTAAAACCAAGATCGATTTTGCGTATAAATTCCTGTTTTTCCTTTTATTTAAGTTCCATACGTCGTTAAGCGAAATATGTAAAATATTATGGAGATAGGACTTTTGTGTGCCTACGAAATGTTTGGGACGTTTTTTTGCTCTCCTGAAAAGTTGTCATTTTGGTGTTAAGTGATTTGCGAATTAGTTTGATGATATGATAATGCGGTAATATCAAAGAAGAAACCAGTAACCATAGTTGAAACTTGAAGCTGTCCTATCAATATAATATAATATAATATTATTGTCGATTTACTATTTTCAAATAACATATCAGTATATCAATATATAGAACATAATATTATTATTATTATTTGAATATGTATTATCAAAAATTGGTAGGTATTAATGTTTAAGATCTTGGGGAAGCCAAAATTCTCGCAGGGGAGGCAGCTGCCTCCCCCGTGCGCACGCTTATGAATATCTATGATAATACGTTTTGGTATTTACGCATGTAATAGTGTTAGGTATACTAAAAAGTAAAAAATATCATTATGGCGGTTATCATGATCATGATCATACCTTGCAAGGCATTCTTTGGATTTTTCCAAATCTGCCCAGTGCAGCCCATAGTATCGGAAAACAAAATACATTTTCTAATATATTTTATTTTGATTCTACACAACGGTCGTAATGGCGCGTGGATAAATCTGTTTAATCTTACAAGCAACCCGCAAATAATTTATATTCGTAAATTTGTGACATCCTACCTTGACGGGTCGCCGGGCACGTACCCTGCAATCCTCGGGAAACCATCATCGGGATGTCGCGGTCGTGTCGTATACAGGCCCCGAGGCGATCAACTGCACAATAATATTATAAAAGTATTGGTATAATATTATGATAATACGCTCTCGAGAACAGCAATGCAAAAACGGTTGGTTTATCGTGGACAGATTTTTTACCGCTGTTGGAGCGCGTGCAGTTAAGAACCTCCCTGGGTTTCGTCAGTTAATGTATCGGCGACAACTTTAATCGAGATTTAAGATAGTACTATCTAAAATCGTGACTTTAATCAAACGCGCGTCCGTTTACGAATTTTACAGTGAGGTTCCATAACACGACTGTGGTACTTCGTAAGCAGTAAGCTCGGTAATTGAGGTGACCGCAGCTGCCTCTGTATCATATTGTAGTGCACTGCAAGTTACCGCAATATTTTTGTTTGTCCGTTTTCTCTCAAATGTGTATTTTAAAGTGTTGTGCGGTATGAGGACATATTGGAGAAACGTACCACCATATTACCTCCAGCCAAATGAAAACGTCTGTTTCCTAAGGTTTGTACTCCCGGACAGCTTATAAAAGTAGAATGCACCGTAGAACATAGTCTTGGCTGATACTTTTTCGAAGAATAGATTAGGTAAGTAAAATATATAGTTGATAGTACCTATAGATTATTATATATAGCTGGTTTCAGGTTTGGAAAATCCAAGTAAAATCGTGTGATTTTTATAAATATTATTGCATATAATAATTGTTTTAAGTATATTATTGTGCATTATAATTTATAATCATTTATATAATATAGACATAATTAAGGGTGGGTTGCATATAGATCAGTGTGTAAATTTGTTACTATGCACTTTGTACCTTATTCGTCCTGTTAAGTTGTTAAGAGGCTATACGAAAAAAAGGTATTGCATAAAGACATTTTATTTGTTTGATTAACGTACCTACCTATATACTATATAATTACGATATAAATCATATACCAGTTACCTGTTAACAAAATCATATCTTTCTTATCATCATATTATTATTAGAATAGATTTGTGAGAGTTTCTGAACGAAATTTGGACCTGTAGGACGTTTATGCATCCAAAACTAAGTCATAAGCATCCTTTATACATACCACATTACTAGATCTATAGCGTTATTTTATTGCTGTGACCGACAATGGTATTTTATTAGGTATTATATATTGGATAGGGAGCGAATTCGGCGAGGTGAAAGACAAAAGCACCGCGATTTTAGGACGTTTTAGCATTTGGATAACCAGGCATATCAGTTTGCCCCTACACTTTGACAAAGTAATAGACTGATCGAGATATCAACATGGCTTTTTATTTTATATACAAATAATATAATTCAGCGTTACAATTGCGTAACAATTTTAGGAACTTTGTTACTTTACCGGACACCCATTTTTTTTTTTTTTTTTTTAGACTTATGTTGTTAACTATACTGAAAACGATGGTGAAGTCAGAATTTGGCGGTCGGACTTAGTTTCGAAGTTATACCTTAATAAAGTTCGCTATTTTACGATTTTTGCGCATTCGCGCGTCACTATAGCTTACTGCACCTATTACGAATATAAATTTTATTTTTTGAAACCGATGTACTTCACGAGTAGACGACGGTGCAATCAAAATTAGATAGCCAGACTTCGTTTTGAAGGTATATGCTAAGGCAGTTTCGAATTCTGAGTTTTTACGCATACGCTCAACACTCTATAGAAGCTCGACCTGCGGACCTCTTACTGGATGGGGCTCGGCCCCCAAACCCCCCGGGGCTTAAATAACAAACCTGGGGGGGGGGGGAGGCGACCTCTTCGGGGTCGCGAGGGGGAGAGCATACCTGCCCTGCTGGCAGACGGACGACCTAACAAGTAATTTTAACCTTGTTAATTAAAGTAACACATTTCGGGTATTACGTAGAATTAGTGTAGAGCTAAACGTGTCTAAACGTATTAATTGTAAACTACTACCAAAAAATAGGTTAAATTTGTTTTTACCGCGGATTTGTGTTGTTCATAAGTAGGTACCTAAGAAGTTTTATTTTCAACATGGCACCCACCATAAAAAAACCCTAGATCCGTTAATGCATATTAGTAAAGACGTAGAGTACAAACTAATATAGGTAGTAATGTGTTTAAAATCTATTATAATATAGCTTTAACAGTCGAGTTTAACTGTTTTAAAACAACAAATCTGAATAAATAATAAAATATTTATAATATATTGTAAACAGAATTAAAATAATAAATATGTCCTCTAATATTTTTTATCTAGAAAAATTATAGAATAAATATTATAAGTTATAGGTTTACTTTGCTCTAATATATTTTAATGTAAATTAATTATTTAACTATGGTAACATTTTAGAATTTTCAAAGGTGTTTAATATTATATAAAAATCATTTAATAATATCATGTATTATTTATAATTTTAACTTTGTTACTCGAATAAAATAGATTATTTACAAAAGTTAAATATACTATAAGTACCCACTATCATCTTGTATTGGCATGTGTGTATGCTATACTCAGTATAGCATATATATATATATATAAAGGTATTCTTCATATTATGATTTAATATAATCCATTCAGATTAGACAAAAAACCTACAAAGATTGGAACTAATTTCTCGAAAGCCGAATGTTGGTACACAATCAGTCCATAGCTTACTGATTGATACACTAAAAGACTCTAGACATACCCTTTGTATATAGCCAGTGTTCGGATTAGATAAGTATTTTTTTATCTAGATAAAGATAAAGATAATACAACTTAAATGTATCTAGATAGAGATAAAAGATAACTTAACTCATATTTATCTAGATAAAGATAAATACTTTTTTATCTAGATAAAAAAAAAGATACAATTATTTGTTAAATGGTTATACATTTTGGTATATTTTAGTTGGGCACTAGGAACATAATAATAATAATAATGATACAAATAAAAATTATTATATTATTTATAAACCATAAACTTTGTTCGAGAATCTGTATAAATATTTAAAAATTTAGTACAATTTCACGATTTTTATCAATAAAAAATGTATCTAGATGAATTTATTTAGATTAGTAAAAAAATTATCTAAGATGAACGTTTAGATACCTTGTAACTATTTATCTAGATAAGATAAAAGATGAACAAATAATTATCTAGATAAGTCCGAACACTGTATATAGCTTTCTATCCCTTAAAAAGGGGTTGTGTACCCTTATTAACTATTCATATTAATAAGAATATAAGATTCCGTGTATATGCTGCGGTTGCAATATTTAATATTGATTTATTTACAATGATATATTTTATTAATAATAATTAAATTCATCAAATATTAATTAATTAAAATATATTGTTATTTATTACCGCATACCGAAGTACCATAAGAAATTATATATGTTTATTATTAATTGTATTTTCGATATTTCGTATATGTTTGTATTTATATGGTTATGCGTGGTAGGTAATTACAGGGTAATATATGTGTTACTATGGTAATCGTATTACAATCGCACAACATAGCAAATTTTACATTCAGAATAATCCATTTAACTCTGTTATTAGAGTGAATTGATCTATTATCAAATTTAAAGCTATTATTTACATTAAGTCGTCCCACGTATGTTTGTTTTTAATTTTAATTCAAGAAGCAAATTACGAGTATTTTAAAATGTGCAACATATTTAAAGTTTTAAATTAAAAATGTCACTTTTGAATTTTATAATAGATCAAGTCACTTTAATATTAAAAATAACATAGTTAAATGGATTATCCTTAACGTAAAATGTACTGCTAGAGTTTTATATAAACCCCTGCACGTTCAGTGTCCACCACCTCTCTAGTTTAACGACTATACTCTAGTTGATATTAAATATATTTAACTATCCAATTATTTTAACCCTCGTCGGGTTGAAAATGACCGCGAAAATCGTGTAATAAAATAGTAGCACGTCATTATTGGGTGGTACGTATACTGCGTAACGCGTTTTATATACTTATGGTGTAGGTGTACTAATGGACTACGCTTATATGTAGTGTTATAAATAGGTACGCACGTAAGGTTTTTTATTCCTTTATTTTCCATGTGTTCACAGTAAACACCAACAGTCAATAACATCTATGTAGTAAAGACTGGCTATTAAATAACTGTACAGTTTGTTACTGTTAGTGTTTTATTCTATATTATGTTAAAATTAAAACATAAAATTTGTTAGAAAAAAAAATAGAATTAAAATCACTACATACTGTCTACAAATAAACCATTAAATATTTATATTGATAAGTAGGTAGGTATAATACGTAACTCTCTCTCTATATTATATATATGCTAAAACTCTTGTTTGATTTAATTCAATAAATAATAAATTAGATTCCGTTTTAAGGTTTCCTTGTAGTGTATAGCATGTTAATTGGGGCTTCTTTTATCTCATGAACACAAATCATTGTTAATAACAAATTAACAATACATTTTAGAGTTTTAAGCTGGGATAAAACATTAACGTAACTTATAAAATTTAGCTTACACAGAAGAAGCTTTATACAGAACTATCATAGCTTTTCCCATAACCTATCTGTAATGCGATTTAATCGTTTTATGACGATTGTTATACTATTTCAACCGATGTTTAAAACAATATTAAATTAAGGGTTTATTATTATTTTTTTTTATCTCAACTCTAATGAAATTGTTTATTCAGTGTTTGAAATTTAAAGCAAAATATGGTTTTATAGTTAGTAGAATAACTTCGGGTTGCGAGTAAAACTTTTAACGTTGCCTGTATAATATGTAATACTTAATACGCATATTATATTTTTATAGGTGTAATATATCAGTATAGTATTATATTTTTATAGATGATAGTCCTTTAAAGTTATAATATGCCGTTATAAATACATACACAATAGCAGCAATTAGTAATAATTTGATATTTGAAATTGAAATATCCTGATAGTCATTTAGCATAACAACGTATATAGGTACCTACCTAAAAATGTTTAAGACGAAACAAATTTAAATTTAATATTATATCTATCTATTTAAAATTATTTGTAAGTTGAATTAAATAACTTAATTACTATAAATACCTACTACAAGTTTTTTTTTTAAATTTTGAACTGACGTGCAAGGCTACAAAAACCATTAGGTACTATTTATCTTCTTCACAACAATACTTATATGTAGAGTCCTATATTGTTATAATTTGTTATTGTTATTATATTTAATTAGGTACCTATTATGAATATAAAATGTACGATTATTTACATATCTCGTGTAAAAATTCTGTAAATTCCAAAAGCCAATCATTTTTTTTTTTTTTTTTTTATTGATCTAAAGCCCGGCAACTAGGGCCATTAGCTGTATGTATTGTAGGACTGTAGGGTAGAACACACGTTTTTTTTTTGTGTTTGGCAGAATTTTCAAGTGGGCACCCATAGGTATCTGCCAACCCGTGTGGGGGATGGCGGCAATTCTCAACAGCCGCCGTGACTCGGCTGAAGAAAAATGCCGCCCGCGACGGAGGAATCGAGACGGCGTCGGCTGCGACGTAACCGACGCCTTAGACCGCTCGGCCACTCCATCCCCCGATATTTAATCGATGTTGTTGTGGCTTAATTATATTTTTTATTCATTTATTAATAAAAAATATATTTACGTATTTTAAATGTTATATTTTTTTCCTATATTATAATATTTAATAATTAATATAACAGAAAAACTACTTAAACTAGATGTTTAGAATATAAATTATATAATATACATATATCATCATAGAAGCACAAGATAACAACTTGTATTTTCTGCAATATAACTATTGTATATTAATTATTAACTGTACCTATGTATCTACTTATAATATATAATATATAAGATAAAAAATATATAGATTTATACACGAAAAATACACAATAGTATAATAATTTACCTATATTATTTAGGTATGTATAACACTATAAAGTGAGTGTCGTTTTCGTGATGGCATTTGGACGACTGAAAGTATGTTAAATGTTATTCACGTAGGTACCTATGTTATATACCCAAGCATAATAATATACCTAACCGGTAGTATGCACCTGCCCCGTCAAACCTATAATTATCTATTATTGTGACGGAAAATCGGGCCCGCTTGTCACATAAATATATCATGTACTATGTACATCATATAAGTCGATAAGCGTGTGTGTGAATATGTGTATAGCTTACGTATGTATAAGCGAGTGTGTGTACACACGGACACTCTTAAAAACGATCCTCGTGCGTCGGCCATGTTTGTTCGGTAACCAATCACGATAGGGTCCTCCGCGGGCTCTCGTCGTAGCGCGCGCGTGGCACGGCGTTTTATATCGTTCCTCTTGACAGCTGACCGCCGCCGCCGCCACAGCATCAGTGCATCATACTGTATTGCCGTCGACAACGATAGTATAATAATATACGAATCACCAAACGCAGGGAGGCGACCATTCCAATTTTTTTACTAATTAATTTTATTATTTTCATTACCTTACCGGCTACCTACCTACCTATACTGTTATCAAAAAACACTTATAGGTACCTACCTAATATAGGTGCATGCGTTTAGAATATACGTCGAGTGGTGGTAATAATAGTAAGTACCTATAGTCCATACAGCGGCAAGCGGAAAGGGAGATAAATAAAGTGTCATAAATATGAAAATAAAGATCTATTTCAAAAGGCAAAGTCCAGTAAGTTCAATATAGTATATGATTGTCATATATTGCATAATGTATATACCTATATTATATTTTGTGAATAACTTGGTTTTTTTTCTATTCCACTAAAAACTTTGTAAAAGTGAACTTGTGAATTGTGATATCGGTGGTACACTGCTATCGCTGCGTACCTGGGCGAACAGAGTCTCACGCCCCCATAGTTAGTGTCTTTAAAAGTGAACAAAAATGTCCGGGTAGGTACTCTATACTGCAGTCTACACAGTGTCTGTCAATGGTAGGTTTATAGGTACAGCAAAAATGTGGGGCGATGTAGAATTGTAGAATAATAAGTACGCGATACGGTGACACGGTGTAGTCACTAAACCTCAACTTTAAAGATGTGCCTCATTACGCTCAGAAAGCTTTGCAGCTCCGCACCGTATACTATACTTATACAGGTCACGATCGTTCAAACTTCGTGCATGAAACGGTTTCCGTATTTCATGCCGCGTCTTGGTGCACATCGACATGGTTATACATGACGTTTCAAATGCAATTTTATTTTACTTTTTTATATTTTGTTTGCGAAGTATTTTTTAAATGTTTGGAATATGTTTTAATACTATACAGGTATAAATACTATTATAAATAATATATTTCAAAAGTGATATGATTCCTGTAAAATGCATACATGTAGGTATATACAAATACCGAGTGATTCTTTTATCATTGAACACTCATTATTTCAAAAATTGTAAATTTTTTTGAAAATATTTTTTTACATAATTTCAAGTCACTTATAAAACAACGTTTTTCTTAAAAAATTATATTTTTAAATATTTTTCATCCTTATAATTTTTTAAGTTTTTTAATTTTTTGAATGACAACATTGGGTTTTAATTTTATATTCCAAAGCAGAATATTTTTCTTAGTATTTTGATATATGAAAATCGAATTTAGGGTGAGTAACTTATGAGTTATAAATATTCAAAGTTTAGATGAGCGGAGTGGAGTGGTACGGGGTTACCCCGCGAAATGTTTGTCCACTTCTCACAAATTAAAAAACTTAAAAATTATAAGGATAAAAAATATTTAAAAATATATTTTTTTAAGAAAAATGTTGTTTTTAAGCGACTTGAAATTATGTAAAAAATATTTTCAAAAAAATTTACAATTTTTGAAATAATGAGTGTTCAATGATAAAAGAATCACCCGGTATACTTATTACATGACACGTGCTCTTATTCTCAATTAATTTAACAATGATTCCAAACATCTTGCGGTTCACACTGTTTTGAAAAATGATAATATTTTAGCTGAAAACAAATGAGAATCAATTGAAAACTCATATCGTTAACAACCTTTATGGTATAAATATATTAACGCCCAATGGAAATTAAAGTTAATTATATATAAGTGTAACGCGTGAATAACTTCACGTAATATAATATTATAGGTATACACACCACTGCATTAGGTTTTAAAACTATTAATTACTACCTATATTATATTACCTTTTCATAGTATTGTCAGTATAATAAATTATTATGTAATTGCTATTTGCAGGTATCTACCAAATACATATATATCAGTGGCGTATCCAGGAGAGAGGCTGAGGAGGTTGCATCTGGGGGGGAGGGGGCCAAAATGTTAAGAAAATTTTAAAATTATTTAAATTAATGGTCTATGATAGTTGCTCAAAAAGTCTTAAATTGTATTTAAAATATTTAAAAATGTAGTATAAGTATTAACACTTTTCAGCCATCTATCTGTGCTAGTACGTATTTAATGTGGAAAAGTGGAAAAGTTGATCAGCCCCCCCCCCTCCCGCCCCCGAAAAAAATTCTGGGCTACGACACTGCTATATATAGTATATTAACAGGTATCTGGTATATATTATGTATAACTGTATAAGTTATAATATTTATTTAAAAATTGTTCCTACCTACACTGAATAAATAAAAAAGTGCAAGTATAATATACTTAGTTACTATGATGGACGTATTACTATACAGGGGCACAGTAACAGATAGATACGTCTTAACTATTTATATGGGTAGTTAAAAAAAATTAGATCTTTAATAACCTTTTCGAAAAATACTTAAGAGCAAACGTCAGCTTACTCAAAAGTGCAAACATTTTTTTTTGCTAAACCAATCATTATATATAATATAATATTATAATATATATTATAGACTGTCAGTCTAGTTTTGGCTATTAAAGTAATTCATTTTATTATTATTAAAATAGTAGGTTGAAATGTTGAATATATTTTTGCCGAAATCATTTTATTTTATATACTTTATATGTTTCAACTTCCAAGAACCCAACAATACAATTTTTTAATTCCAAAAAAAAAAATAACTAAAATCGTTATCCCCTATTTAAATATTTATAATTTACCTAGTCCAAATATTAAAAAAAACAATTGATAATAATTTTATTAATTTAAACAAAAAATCAACGTGTAAGTACAGGAAACCGTAAAGTAAAATTAATTGTTTATGCAAGCGTTTGAATTTAAAATTGTTTTTGACATATTTGGTTATTCACCAGTAAATTAACGAATTCTTGTCGAACGATTTTTTTATTTTGTTATAGTTCAAAAACAAAGAACCGTAGTTACTTACATTTTACAAAAAATTTTTATATTGGCATTTTTTATAAATACTTGGTACAATTTCAAAATATTTCGACTCTTTTGAGCTATTTATATACGTTTGACGCTAGAAATTTTCAATTTTTTTTCTAGAATTAATACTGTTTGAAAACCTTGACATTCAGGAAATGTAATCAAAGTTCATAATAAGTTGTTATTTCTGAAATTAACAAAACACATTGAGTGTAGTAAATATACAACAATGTTTATGTGCATTTTTAAGTATCTAAGACTTTTTACGATTTTTTTTTTTAAAATAGCGAAGACTTGGAAATAATTTTGTAGTTATGATTAGGTACCTTAAATGAATAATTTTTTTATATTACCTAAATAGACCATTTTCTTTTACAATAATATTTTATTTATTATATTAACGATATTAGAAAGAAAGTAGTGTCTGTTATACAAAAAACATAATATTGTAACAATAAGTACTTAATATTTATTTACAAACACTGCCAGTGCAGGTGCGTGACAAGTGACGATGGTGACAGGTAAGTACTTAAACTTTGGTTAACAACGATTATACATGTTAAATGTAGGCGCGTGTGCTGCTTTTCCGTCGTCTGAAATTCGGCGGATCCTCCACGCGTGGATATCCAAAAATCGCAACGGTTGAACAGTATACGTATGTACATTGTACGGCCGGAATTCAACCGGAAGTGGTGGTTATTTTTTAGAAAATTATTTTCACTTGCTGACCACAACTTCTGGGAATGGAGCCACCTGTAGTGGACGCAAATACTATATCTACAACGTATCGTATCTTCCTCTGAGTGTTAATGTCTTTATCATCACTCTCATTAAATTCACGTGCAAAACGATAATACACGGTATCCATGTATAAACTCCGAAACAGCTACCTAACTAAAAGTTTAATATAGGTTCGACCTTTTTTAATGCCATCTTCAAAAAAATGAATACGATGCAATGAAATTATGAACTGAAAAATAAAACACATTTTATACATAGTACATTTCAAAAGATATTTTTAAAGTGAACTTGTAAAGTATACAGCCATACAGCTAGGTACCTACTACCTAATAACAATAATCATTATTTCTTATAGTTCATAATTCTACATACGTATTTCAATAATATTATGTTGAAAAAGGTACTCTTATGTATATATAGGTATTAGGTACCTAATCAATATTTATTGCAGTCGTTGTTTCGTGAACATCTGTGGGTATATGTAGGTGCATTGTACATTTTTATCAACCGTGTTTTAATAACCTCTACACAGTTTTCGTGAAACAAATTATAGGTAGTATTCGCAAGTAAAATATACGTCATTATACTCCTTGAATTATAGTACAACCAAACCGAGTACCGACCGCGACGTATATAATAATAACTATTAAAAACTGTGTACTTATTTCTCTGCAGTATAATATTAATATTTAATATTATATATTATGGTACGCAGGTGAAACATTATGGTCGAGTAAATCGTCCTCCTAATTTGTTGACATTAAAAACGAAAACGACAACATAACAACAACTGCAAAGAACCTACATGGATATAATAATATATGTACCTATATATATTACAGTATCCGCGGGGGCCTTTGGTTCTCGTTAGCCGTTCGACTATTCGAGCATTATTCGTGGTATTTACTCGGGGGCATAGGGTGAAATGCGCACGCTGGTACCTAAACTGAAGAGCCTCTTAAACACAATCATTATTATTATTATTACTATATACGCGTAACGCGTGCCACTCGTTTTGTAACATTCAATAATAGTAATAATAATAATAATAATAATAATAAAAAAATAAAACATATTTTCCACTTATCAGACCTCGGTACTCTTAAAGCCATTTATCCCCGAGTAGGGGGTGTCGGCATATCGTTAGCCACAAATTGGATTAAGCCCTTGAGTTTTCTATATTGTGTACGCTGCTGCTGTAATGCACTGTATATACAATATATTATTTTCACCCGTTATTATGTTATTAGTCAAAAGGTACTTATTGTTACGGATCGAAAGGCTTCGTACCCCGTAGCTAAATGATTCTCACGCTTGTTTGTTGTTATTTTTTTCTTGATGGAGGGAGGTTTTTCTGTGTTTGTTTCGAGTATAACCTAGCGCACCAAAACGGTTCTGTTCGTGAAGCAGAAAAACAAAATCCCAACCGTGTACTATTATTATTGTGTCGTTCGCTTTTGCGAGAACGAAAAAAAACATATATATATATATAGGTACTTTCAACGCCGAGTATGTTACATCGTGTTATGGTTGTGGGTATAGTATAATATAATATATTATTTCGGGAGTACCTACACATAATAATATATTTTAATAAAACACGAATTCCGGTAAATGGAAATGTTGATAAAATGACTGTCGGGATTCGTGCAAAGTTATTTCAACGTTATACATACACACATATTTTATGCAATGTATACTTGTAGGTATATATAGTTGCATGTGTGTGTAAAAGTATATATGTACTTACGCATATGTATATATTATTATGTATGAATGTATGTAGAAGTATATGCATGCATATAATACATGTATAGGTATAAATATAAATATAATAATATATATAAATCGTATGGCGCTGAATAGCGTGGATGGTATATAAGCTATCGAAATGATCAATTCACGCGTGATCCGTATATGAGAGAGAGAAATACGGCCCAACTGTAATAGTGTAGGTACACATAATAATATACGAATGATAATAATATTACGCTGTACACTCACGTCTCACACGGCGCGGCACCACCATATTATAATATACGAGTGTAACTATATACATGGATAATATTATATTATGACGGTGCTGTATATTATACGGAAATGTGACGCGCTATAGTATTCATTGTGCGGCGGTTGTATATTTTATCGGCGGGTCTCATATCATCTATATTAATAAAAGGCAAGGTTTGTGTGTGTGTGTGTGTGTGTGTGTGTGTGTGTGTGTGTGTGTGTGTGTGTGTGTATGTGTGTGTGTAAGCGATCCACAGCCAGACATCTTGGTTCTGAAATTTGGTAAATATGAGCCAATTTTTAAATTTCGCATTTAAAAGATGGGCTCACACAGGGGTTTGTTGGCTCACGAAAAACGAATATGTATTTATTTGCCTATTGTTATTGGTTGCAGTAAATAAAACAGTTATTGAAAGTGGATATAATTTTAGACCAGTATTTTGTATTTGGTCAAAACCACCCTAATAACTGTGTAATAATCTGTTCAGCTTACATCTAACGGATAGTTTAAGATAGTTTTTATAATTGGTCATCAGCAACGCCTGGTAATATTATAATACAACATGCAAATTGTAAACAAATATAGGTATCTTGGGATAAAACTGAATAAGTAATTCCTCACACAATATTTTTTATTTATTTTTTTTTTACATTTATCACTAAGCTCGGCAACTATGGTCATTAGCTGTTTTGTTCTTTTATTTGTTTGTAGGGGAGGGTACTGTTAGCTTGTAAACATGTGTGTGTAGTTTTGGCAGATTTTTAGTGGGCACCCGTAGGTATCTGCCATGCCCGAGTGGGGGATGGCGGCACTTCTGTCCGGACACCGTGACTTGCCCGAAGAAAAATGCTGCCTGTGAATCGAGGTTTGAACCAGCGCCAGTGTACGAGTCCGCTAGGCCACTCCGTCCCCCCACAATATAGCATATTTTACTATGATTTTCATTGAATTCATTGAAAAATGTGTTAAAATAAATATTTATCACAATTATATTCTTTATCAAGATATAAGGGAACTTTTGTACGTAATAGTGCTTACATTTTATTAAAATATGTAAGTTTAGGATTCTGTGTTATTTATTTTCAACGACTCCATATTAGTAGTTTTGCTTCTAAACTCATAGATGGATAGATATTATATTATACAACTAGCTGATCCCGTGCACTCCGTTGCGCGTAAAAAAATATAACTCTTAAAATATTGTGATTACTCATGCTTGTCCCTGATGTGCCCAAATGGGGACTAATCTAATATATAAAAATAAGTCCGGTTTTCCTCCCTGACGCTATAACTCCAGAACGCACCAACCGATTTCCATGGTTTTGCATTCGTTGGAAAGGTCTTGGGCTACGTGAGGTTTATAGCAAAGAAAATTCTTGAAAATTCAGGAAAAATTCAACAGAAAAGTGTTGAAATCGTTTTTCACATACAGCGCCATCTATTATACATCTATTATATCTTTTATATATTATTTTTATGTACTTCAAACCAATAGCAACGGTGCGTGATAAAGTGTTTGACAGATAGTCATTATTCTCTGCTCAGTTAATTTCATTTAAGCTCAGTGTAAATTATGTGGATCGTGCATTTGAAGTTAAATTCAACACTCTGTCCATAGTCCAAAATGCCTAGAGAACGACGTTCGAACATCGGCCGCCGCACAAGACATGCAAGCCAGCAACAAGTCTATTCAAGGAACTTAAGAGAAGAAAGACAAAATATAATAAGAGAAAATGACCGATTGAGACATCGCGTGAGCACACGAAGATCATTGGCATCATACAATCG
>NC_042495.1:2102734-2165945 GCF_005508785.2 Acyrthosiphon pisum | reverse complement strand
ATGTTATGGCCTATGGGCTTATTTATGCAATAAATTGTTGTATTATATCCAACTAAATTATAATTATCGATTGGTGTAACTATACATTCGGACACGACATGGTTAATAAATCACTATAGAAAATAAAGTATACTCATGCGTAAATCGGTTTTATACGCGTATGATACTAACTCGGGACGTGTCGGTTACAATACAATTTAATATTATTGATGATGTTTCGATTACACGGGCAGCAGCAACAGCGATATCCATACCGAATCATTTAAATAATGTGTGCGTCATAGTATATATTATATTTTATTGTAATATTTATAATTGTATGACTAGTATAATATAATACGTCGACCACTCGAGAACGAAATTTCGCGATTACAATATAAAACGGTTGCGTGGTAAAAATTAAAAAATTAAAATACTTAATTTCGGTCCTATTAAACGGAACACGCGTCCAGAAGAGGAAATCCTCTCGAGCCCGGCGCACCGCGTAATGCACCAATAATATACAGCACACAATGCGTGCCTCACACACAACAGCGTAACCCAAGGGTCACTTCAGCGTTTTTTTCCGCCCCTCCGTCCCTATTGTTTTGCTCGTCGTCGTCGATCATTACAAAGGCCACCCCGGGAGCCTCTCGCAACTACACACTTTGTATCCTATACATTATATATACACGTATATATCCATAACAACAACAATTATTATTATTATTACGATACATTAAAGTCCAGCCAAGCATGTTTTTTTTTCCAAGAGAGAAAGGGAAGAGAGCGAGAGAGAGAGAGAAAGCGAGAGAGGGTGGCTTGCCTTGTATTTTTATTCTTTTTTTTTTTTTTGCTGCCTGTTAGCGAATAATATTTTGTGTATATGTATAATATTTTATTTATTTTTTATTATTATTTTATATATTTTTTTTTCATGTGTGCTCCGTCCCGTTTTCCGCCCCGCCGTGATCCGATTATGGATGTACGAGTTTTTCCGACGCGCGGTACTGCAGGTATAATAATATTTTATATTATGCTACCTATAACGTTATAATATTGTATACACCTAACTATATATGTGATACGCATCCGCGAAGACCCGCCGTGCGTTTTCTGTACACACCATATTATTATATTAATATTACATGGTATAATATATGTACGCGTACTGCCGGTTGGCGATTTATTTGGGTATTGTAACGTAGTATATGCCGCCGGAACAATGCGGCGCGACTTCCCGCTGTGAATCGGTTGCATTCGGCCGGATTTATGACGGATTATCTTCATTTTATTTTGATGTTTCAATGGGTTTCGCATGTATATAATAATAACAACAATACGCGTATAATATATATGCGTACAGTTGTAGTGCTCTGGTGCGTGTGAAGATCACGGACGTGCGTAGACAACGATGACTGGCGCGTATAGTACCTAAATAATAAATAGCTAATTACCGACTAAGGAAGGAAGAGCATAGAAAGTTGTTGGTGGGGATTGGGGGGGGGGGGGGCATTGTCTAGTCAAAAAGTTAGTTACACTTCTTAACTTGACAATTTAGTGTTAGTTATATACTTATATGTAATTGATTTATAGTGTCTTAACTAGTTTATAATTGACAGTTGAAATAACTTTGCTTTTTTCGGTTCATTTAAAAAATAATCCATCAAGTTGATATAAAAATATTTTTGAAATTGTTGTTTTTAATGGTTATATACTAGGTACACACTAAAATAATAAAATAAAACCTACTTAAATAATTACACGGTTTTAAATAAAAATTATCTATGTTACAATCTCATGTTGCCTGATAAAATAATATTATAATATTATATAAATGGACACAAAAACTCTTTATGTGATCCACGCACTAATTAAAAAAGTAGGTTAACTTTATTCAAACTGAGTTAAACTAATATATTTATTATTTTCCATATTAACTTTAAACTTTGCTAGTTAAATGTTTTATATCGTTGATCGATTATGTATTCAGTTTTCACTAAATATAATATTTAAGATATTTTGTTCATTAATATGGCCACCTTTGAGTATTATGATATTATGAAAATACTATATAATATTATATTTATGTGTAGGTACCAATAGTTGTAATTATTATCCACTCGTATGATAAAAAGTATCACATTTTAGGCATCGGCATGCAGTTGTAAAACATTACAGATCTATGGTGGGAAAACGGGGGACGAATAATCCCCCCCCCCGTTATTTTCACCGTACCTCTATGATATAGTATGCCTATGTCTGTAACTATATTATTGTATACATATCTATTTATTTAGTAAGTACGTTGTGCTCGTTGAATGAGGTGATCGGCGACGGCCAATGGTCATTCTAACTGAAATAATATTATCATCATAATATTATAGTCATGCTCATGTAATACCTATAATACTACACTGTAACTTGTTACTTGAAAAATATTTATCATTAATCATTATTACTCAGTTGTACATTTTTTGATTTACAACATTTATTAGATTACTATAAAATATTTACGTTGTATGTATTCATTTCAAAACGCTTGTAAGGTACATGTAAATATTACAATATAGGTAAATTTACTAAATACCAAAACAAAAAAAAAACACTTTCCCGACTTTTATCGGTTATTTTGTAATATCAATAAAGAAGTAAAATACGACTGAAAAAATTATATTATTTTTCTACTTACTAACATAAGATATTATATTATAAACATTGCCAAATTCTTTATGGTTACAGACTACAGTAAAAAATATATACACTTAAGTTGGCCGTTTGGTTCACACATATTTTAGTTATTACGCAGTATAGGCAACTTTTGGAATCGTATTAGATCAAAAACATTTTAAATACTTTAGTCGTATGTTCATATAACATATGTACAGGTACATACTAATTATAATTTATTATATTATATTACTTCATAGTAAATAAGTTCCCAAAAAAAAATTGATCCGAGTTTACGTACCTTAGTATATTATATAGCCGATTACAGTTTATTTGTTTTGGTTTTTTATTTGTTTCGGATCACTTTTATTGATGGAAAGTCACACTGTATATACACGTCTCGTGTGTGTGTATTGTGTTCAGCGTTAAGTCTGTGAACTGTCGTCGACCCGATTTCAGCCGATCGGTGTGTTGGTTATAGTATAATATATATATAGGTACCGCGGGCTTTTGATGTGCGCCGCCGATGTAAATTTCCAGTAAACCGTGGGGATTATGTGCGCAAATTTTTATGCGTTTCGGGCGAATTTATTGAATAAAAAGTGTACACAATGTATACGCGATGCTCACACGCTGTGCGGGATTTTGAAGAGGGATTTCCCTTTGCCCCAAACGCACCCGCCGCAACAGCCGCCGACCCGTCGTATATTTATATTATTTCCAAAACAATCGCATTACAGGAGCGGCTTTTGACCGGCTTAAGGTGTTTGCGGACATTTGTCGCATGGCACACTCGATATTAAAATATTCATACTCAAAAAGGTAAACCGATTACTTTTGTGTAAGTGCATTTCTATATAATAATGGTCTTATAATGTATACTTGGTCGATGAGTACCTATACCTATAATGTTTAGCTGGGATCAGTAGTCACCGTTGCGGCTGCAGTTGTTCCCATACGTTTACCATATTATATTATTATTATTATTATTATTATTGATGTTTATGCATGTTGAGGTTTATTTATTTTCTTGTTTATATTGCTATCGTCGTTCGAGACGACTTCAGCGGTAAAACTTATGATGTTCAGTGAAACCTCTGAATCGCTGGACATTGTCGGTCATTGAAATGTCGTCAAATCTACAGATACGCATATTTTACATGAATTTTGCTAAACCGTGTTAAAAGTGTTAATCGACCATTACTCATAATGCGCACTGCCTTCACATTTTTTTTATTTCATTATTTTTTTTTCTGGTCGTTTTCAATTTTAGCTCATGCTTTGTAAATTTCATCTTTCTTTAACACGTTATCCGTGTTTCGAGTTTTCTCACCTGAAATTTTTCTGCTAGTCCACTAAAATGTATAGGTACGTCGGTTAAAGATCTCCAACCTGCGACCAGCTAAGCTAATTGTGTTATTTAATAATTCTTTAATTGCATTTCCTCTATGGCTCTATAATATCCCTGTGTACACATTTTTGGTATCACAGATTTGGCTCTCCATAAAAAATGGTTGAAGACCTCTTATCTACGTTATTAAAGTGATGAAGTAAAAAATTTCAATTTTTCTCGTAGGACAACCACTTTTAGAGGGGGAAAAATTGTCACTGAAAAGTGGACAAAATTTCGTTAATAGGCAGTGTCTACGATTCAGGGGTTTCGCTGGGTATATTATGTTTCGGACTGGTCACCGAACGAAATGTTTTTCAAAAATAACGGCGATTTAGTTTATACCTAATATTAAAGTGTTGCTACATTGTAGATTTATCTTATAATTTATAAGACTTATAAGTTTATAACACTAGGTAATCTAAATTTTAGATTTTAAGCCTACACTGGTTTGATAAAAAGTTTTGTTGAACTTTGATACCTTATAAATTGTCTTGAAAGATTTTAATTTAAAAATTAGAATTTCTAAATTCAGTGAGCAGCTTTTGAAATGAACCTATATAATAATATACATAATACATTAATATTTAAACAATTAATGCCATGATAAATCTTCACAAGTATAATACATTCAATATATGAAAATCGTGTCAACTTCCAGCTGTGTATTTACATAAAACGAAAACGATGTTTCAAAACTTTGGTACGACGATAAACATCAGTTAATTACAAAACGTATAATATAATGCACTGTATTCTATGGTAATTTCAAATTTGGTGTAAAAGGTTTCATCAAGGATTCTGAACACGATGCGTGTATCTCCGTTTGAATAAATTAAACTAGAGAAACATTTCCATTGAGTGGAGCTAAAAAGACTCCAAAGTGGATAAAGATGAAAAGCCGTGTTTAAAGATGTCCCTCCACGTGCAACCCTTTTGCCGCGCGCAAAAGGTTCCGGAAAACTTGTATGAGCTTCTCAAACACACTGTTTTCCACCGCGGATTGTTCAGGACGATATGACCGCGCGCTCCTTCTCAGCTATCTCGGTTCAATTTATTTTAATTAGCCCATTCAAAAAGAGAACTAAGAAACTGAGAACGGAGCTTTCTAGTTTTATACGTTAATTAATCCACTGGTGCAGCTGCCGCCGCCCACTTCACCCTGGCCACGACGTACGGCCTGACTAACTTTATCTCAAACGAACGAACGAGCTGCCATTCAGAAAAGAGAAGTAATTTGTTTCTGTAACAAATTACATTATGAATAACTGCCACCGCCACTGTGCGGATGAAAAAGATTATATAATATATATTTTAATATATGTATAATACGCATATTATTATCATATATACATATACCTAACTACCTAAGTATATTATATATACACGTAAGATAAACGCGATAATAATCTACCACTGGCATGATTGTATGTAAGCGAGGAAAGTTTCTTGGCAGTATTAAAAAAAAAAATTCCACTTGGAAAAAGAGCAAAAATAAAAAATAAAATGTATAATATAGATACCTATATTACTATTATTATTATTATTATTATTATCATTATTATTATCGTGTACAATCGACCC
The DNA here is from genome assembly GCF_005508785.2 of Acyrthosiphon pisum. Taxonomy (NCBI): domain Eukaryota; kingdom Metazoa; phylum Arthropoda; class Insecta; order Hemiptera; family Aphididae; genus Acyrthosiphon; species Acyrthosiphon pisum. Next base: position 2,160,322 of record NC_042495.1, on the reverse strand, counting down.
TCCGCCGAGGAACGATTCATACGCAATCGGCTGAATAGACGGATGATTAGCTTTCTCGTGTGTGTGTATATATATGCGCGCGCTCTGCAGCAGTCCTATTCTGTTGTTGGAGACTATATAACGTCGAATTGGCCAAGGGTCGGAACATATACGTATAATCGCCGTACATAGACACACACATACACACACAAACACACAAATACTTACATTTTACGCATGTATAGGTATAGTGTGTACCATGCACACACTGCAGTTGTTAGTATAATATGTATATATTCACATTCATATGTATATAAATACGCTTCATGAGATGTACTCTTTCGAGCTTATACGTCTTCTAGTGTATGTGTGTGTATAGAAATGTCTGCGCCGATAAAAGATCAATTGTAGTTTTTTGCTAGCAATCATCCGCTCACTCTCTGCCCCCCTCTATTCCTTACTGCCAGCACACACATCGACCGATATCATCGTGGAAGACTTTAATTCCCCGAGTAACTACCGAATTGATACAACGACAAGTCCAGCCCGGAACCGATAACTCAAAACCTACATCATCGAGGTGGACATGTATAAAATATAAACATTAAATTCGTATAATCGCGAAAGTAGTGTATACAGGATGTTTTTTAACCATGCTCCCTTAATATTACATTTATTCAAATTCTGATTTTTAGAATTTTTAAATATAGTTACCTAAAGACCATATTTTCAAATTTCTGATATTTTTTGTACTAACTTTTTGTACTACTTTTTGTAGCCATAAAAAAAACAATGAAAATCCCCCCTCCACCGTTTTACTGTAAACTATTTATCGGGTAGTTTTCTTGAAAATGTTGATGTATCTAAATCAAAATTCTAGTAAGAAGTTTCTGAGTTACTAAAATGTTTGTACTAAGGATAATAATTCTTAAATTTAATATGGTTTTACAAAAATATAAGCAATATGTAATTGTTATCGTATTTATATCGTACTTGAATTCTTGAATTATTTTTCCAAATTATTTATATTGATAGATATGCTTAAAAAATCATCCTGTAAGGACATATGTATTATATGTTTATACTGGATTTAACGTAAAATATTCATTATTTTAAAAATAATAAAGTTTTTCTAAAAATGTATATTTTTTACTATTTTTATCGTTATTATTTTTTAAATGCTTACATTTTTTAATGAAAATTAGCATTGTCAGTTCTTTATTCAAAAGCAGAGTATTTTTTGGAGTAATATTTTGATGTATAGAAATAAAAATTTGGATGAGTAGTTTATGAGTTATAACTTTAAATACTTATAAAGTTATACCTACTAATATACTAATAAGGTACTTGTCTAGAATTTGAGTTTTATAGATCAAAATGAAATTAAAAATGTATGTTATCATTCAAAAGAGTAAAAATTATATATCGATAGAAAATAGTAAAATACATAATTTATTTTCAAAAACGTTGTTTTATTTATTACATCCTTAAATTATGTAAAAGAAGTACCTACATACTTTCAAAAATGTCAGTGTTTCCTGAAATAATGAGTGTCTTATATTAAATGGATTATCTTGTATAATATATATAAATAGCTTATAGGTACCTATAACCTATATACCGGTCGAAGTGCATTATAGTTTACCGTCTATGTAAGGTACCTATAACTAAGCGCGAAAACTATGCGATGATACATTTCTGACGATACGAAAGCGTATACATATCATACTAAAAATTAATGTTCAATAATTTATTTTTCATATCAAATATTCTGTACCTACCTTGATTAATTTTTTTACCTCGGTTACGTTACGTCGTTAGAGAATAGTGATTGGACTATATGTATAGCTCCTTAGTACATGAAATTATTTATAATTACACACCTAATAGCAAATAGGTACCTATACTTAAATCAGGTATCTGTTTAATATATTTTAGTAAATTCAAATACTCAGTTTAGTTGAATATAAGCAAAACAAGGATTTAAGCACTTAACTGCGAAATAAAATTTCTTGAGTTGATAGAATTTAACTAGGTACCTGTATTAATATCCTTAGGTAAACAATACAATTTTTACATTTATCAATTCCCAAATATATTTTAAAATAAAATAACATCTATCTTCCAAAGTTTTAGATAATATTCATTATATTTTACCTGCAGTACTGAATTAAAAGAAAATTAATGATTACCGTATACAATTAATTACAGGTATTCAAATGAAAACATATTTTTAATTATTGAGTGATGCAAAGAATATATTTTTAATGCATGTCATATCAACAATAATGGTTAATCAAATGCATTTATTATTATATCAGAAGATTAAAAATAGTATAAATAGAATCGTATATTGTTAATTATTTTGTATTATATATTATGTTTTGATTTTTATGGATTTCAATTTTTTTTTTTTTTTTTTTCATGATAAACTTTTAAAATAATAACCATTACCATATAGAGAAGGTACATAATATTTACATGTCAGCTGTCACAACAATAAATCTATTTAAGTACTTATTTAATTATTTTAATACAGCTTATGATATTATATTATACCTATGGTTGTTTGAACACATATTTTTTCAGTTTTCTAACACTGAAATTTGTACTTCAAAATATTAATATGTTTAAAAGCCAATATATACCTTACGTGTAAGTTTCGTATTCGTGTTACCAGATATATAATATGAGCTGCAGGTAATCATTTTTTTCCTTTATAGAGTATATTATATATTGTATGACTAAGGATTCAATGAAGGCCAATCGAATGATAAAAAAATGTTTTCTTTTCGTATAAAACTCGGTTTGCATTATTCGCTGAAAACCAAATATCGAAAATGTATTTTAAAAACGAAACAACGGCTAAGAGAAATGCGGCGAGTAGTTAATGTAATAGTTTAAACATGACATTGATGTTATACAAAAGAGTTTGGTTAGCAAACCAATGTTGTTTTTTTTTAAATTTTATTTCACTCGGCCTAGCTGGGGAATGTAACTAAAAGAGCTTTGCTAGAGATCAAAGGGTATTGGCTATATACGGATACGCAACGGGTTTTCCCGCCGTCAAAATGCGCGTAAAACTTTTAATAAAATATACATTCATACAAAGCACTAAGCATAAAAAGAGAGATCTGATAGAAGTATATATTATTATAATGAAGGGTATTGCCATTATGTATGGGGAATAAAAAAAAACCTACACGATTGTAATAGTAACTATCCCACCAAAATTCCTCGTGGTCAAAAGTTAAGCACAAAAAAATCCATTTAATAAATAAAAAAAAAAAGATCCCCACAAACGGAAATGTATACATATACGATTTCAAATTGATTACTCGTTTTCGTTGTAAATGGATATAAATGGAAGAAAATATTGGTTTGCTTTCATCCTTTCAGACATGTAATGAATGTAATCAAGTCTTTTCAACTTGAGTTTACCAATTAATATTAATTTACGTTGCTCAATACGTACTGTAGTATCACCCGTATAGGATAATACGCGATGAACCAACTATATGCCTTACCTCCGTACACTCTAAGCTGAGTGAGTCGGTGACAACGGGGACTCCTCTGTCCTTGCGCGTACGGCAGTGTTATATAGTAAAATAGTTTTTGCTGCCTCAGCACATCGTGCTTCATTGACCTATATTAATATCTAAATTGCTACGTTGATTTTTACATGAAATATGTTTACATTAAATAATATTACAGCGAAGACTGTCTACAATATACGACAGTACCTATATATTCCCCGCAAGTAACTATAGCTAAATTCTAGCATTTTACAACAGTCAATCCTTGGGTAGGTATGTTACGTTAATTCCATACTTTAATTATTTACTATTCAAATTATTATCATAATACGATGACAGTTCAACATATTAAAATAAGGAAGTATACGTACCTAGGATTAGCTAGGTACCTATGTCATAATTATGTCATAAACAGAAAGATTAGACATCCCCGATCCATACTATATTATTAGTTATGTATTTATACAGTAATAACTCACGTTACCTATGTCGGTCGAAACTCAAGGGGAATAGAAAAATTTTCGAGATATGAAAAAGTTCAAGGTATTTATTAAGTTTTATTGTAATGGTAATTATTTAAAGGGGATTTAAACCGAGTTCGAGATTACAAAAAATTCTATATATCAACGATCGACCTGATATAATACATAAGAATCTACTGTATAATAATACGAGCTTTAGCCCAACTATTAATTAACCCAATTTATATTTTTTAATAAAGATACATGAAGAGTATTTAATATACCTATAATACGGCTATATTAAAAATGTAATGGTTTATTATAATCATTATAATATACGGATCATTCTAATATTATTGGCTGGTTCCCTAAATTGCATTTGAGTGTGAAATATGGATGTGTGTTTTACATAGTTGGATGGGACTTAAAAAATGATTTGTAATATTAGTATCAGGGAATACAATGTCATCAGTTTTGGTTTTCCGATAAAAAGTTAAATTAGCCACCGCTCACAAAAATACTCAATCCAAACCAGAGAATAATCAATATTGAATGTAATATCTTAATAAACTATTATGATGCGATAATATCCACACCCTCAGCTGCGCAGTTTATAATTTAATACGACCACTATAAAGTTTATAATAGTGTATTATATTATTATTATATTCACGACTGTCATTCGTTTTCTTACAACAAGTAATTATTGGCGTTTAGGTTATGTATATCGAAAGTGGTTAAATTGAATAGTTTCAGGTTACCATACCGAAAAAAAAAATGTTTAAAACGAAACTTACACATACATGTATAATGAATAATGAGGGTCGTGTACATTTCATAGTACGGCCCTTCAGGGATATCGAACAAAGCGTTTCGAGTAAATTATTAAACAAAAAATATAACAAAATCGCATTTTAACCGAAACAGCTGCCGCCCCACAACTCGACACTTGGTCGTTCAATTTGATATTATCCCCCAAGATGGGCGGCTTCTAACGCGTAAGGTGTCGTAACCAACAATTTACTACGTATATATGTACCTATACCACACAGTACTAGCCGCGCAGAAGTTTTATTGTTACATCAATCACGTTTTTCACACGTTTCCATCTCCCCCACGGAGTGCAGTGACGTAGGTACATTAAATTATGCGAAAATCAACCCGTTTCCTCCGGCCAACGATATCCAAACACGAATAATACACACGTATGGCACGCCTCCGAAGACTGTGTGAAAACGGTCTGTTTGGTCTGATTTCAATGTAACCCTGCACCCTGCACCTTTATATTGTATAAAATATGAATTTGATATTTTGTATAGCTATGGTAGGTATATAGATATGTATCATGTTATGGAACCTATACGACGTATACGCGTGTTATTTTCGAGTCATTAAGTCAAGTGTACAGATGTTTTGTTATTGTAATAATTATTATATTATATCTACGAAAGACCTTGGCATAAATTTATCTCGCATGACCCGAATTTTCGTCATTGTATCGAATACATAAATGTTAGTAAATCCTCAAAATTGTTAGGTTTTATTAAACACTACTCTTCTCGATTTAAAGACCTTTGATCTGTATGCGGCTTTGGTTAGATCTATTTTGGAGTGTGGTTATTTGGAGTCTTTATACTTTACATCAGGATGCGATTCGATTGAACGAGTTCAACGATGCTTCCTTAAATTCGTACTAGCTTTTAAACTAAATTTCACTTTGGAATCTCACAACTTCGGTTCTAAACGTTCACTGCAATATGATTTGCCCATCAGGGGTGCCAAAGTAATTAAAAAATACTCAGGTATGATAAGTAAAAAAAAATAAATCACCTTGTACTCCTGAAAAATTTCAAGCAGACTCATGGGGGACTTTTCTCCCAACAACCCCCCAAATCTGAATTTGTATGATATCTATACATTTTACGTAAAAATAAATTAGTAAATGTTCATGATTTTGATGAATTTTGTTAAAATTTGTAGGTAATCCAAATGTTCATAAAACATTTTTTGTCATAATATATCATCAATGTTTTTGAACTGTTATTACAGAACAACTTATGAGGAACATTGTGTTACATTTTCAAGCTTTTTGACTCAGCAAAAATTGTTTTATCGATATTTATAGAAAAAATTAAATAAATTAAAAATGTCCATAAATTTTAAATAGAATCAAAATATTTTTAAAAATTATACCATGTATAGAAAAAGATAATATAAATAGGTGTTTGGTAAAAAATTTACAGATTGAGCGTTTAACCGGATTCTACGGTTGAGCGTTTTTGAATTATTATAACTCAAAAAATTATTGTGAAATTACGTTTAATTCTTTTTTTTTTTCACTATAGACTAAAATAGTTTTGTATTTATTACTTTTTTAAATTATTGTCGATAAACATTTTTCTCTATGTCAAAATACCTGAAATTTTAATACAAGATTCCTCAAAAGTTGTTGTTTATTGAAAATAAAAAAAAAAGTTGAGCGTAAAACCATAATAATTTTTTAATGAGGGACTGAATTAAAAATTTTGACAAAATTCGTCAAAATCACGAACATTTGTAATGTCCGTCAAGTTGGCACCGGCACTTAGTTCTACAATCTCCATGTGCATACATCAATAATTTGCTATAAATTTGCTACATTTTGCTACGCCATTTTCATTTATGTAAATTATTTTGAGTATTATTTTTATTTTTGACAGGGTAAAAAATAATACATTTTTCTATAACGTCAGGTTTCCAGTTTATTCAGGTTCCATATTACACGGGTTTTACTCCCTATATAAATAACCTATTCTGTTGTTTTCATTTTCTTTTTCTTATACTATGCATATTAATTCTCTTTTGTTTCTCTTTTTTTAATTTTATTTTATTTATCAACCTGTTAGATTTAACTCGAGTTTACTCTGTCAAAAAAATTTGAGTGGTTTCTGTCCGTTTTTAAAATTAATAATATTTACTATTATTATTATTATTATTATTTATTAGATATTATTATTTATAATATTATTTTATAGGATTAAAACCACGATAATGTAAGACCATTCCGTCCATCCCGATAAATCTTTTAAAACTGTTTCAAATCATTTTGGCTTGCGTATTCGGTCGATGTATTTATAATTTTTTAAAAAAAGATACTCAAAGACCTCAAGGTAGCTGTAGGTAAGTAGTTAGTAACCTATGTAGTATATTGTATAGTATAATATTATGTATGGCCGGCCGCTGTAAAATAAAGGCAAAATATCGTAAATATAATAATATAATATGCGGTCCGAATAACGAACAATAATGGTTATTATCGCGAGACTGCGCTCGGGTAGATATATTATATACTATATTATGTGAGAGGAAGGCATTATATTTATTATTATAGGTTGGGTAGAGGTAGGTAGGTGTACGGTCGAAATCGGTTTATCTCTCGTCGCCGTCGCCAAAACCCGGGGAGCGTTTACGCGTTTCGACACCACAATGAACACAATATTATTCAATATTAATAATAAGTAGCAGGAACACGGGAAAAGCCGGCTGTGCTGCAGTGTTGGCGCGTAAAATTTGCGCCGTTTGCGCCTATTTCCGCCAACGTTATTGTTGTTCACGACACCGTAAACATCGGTATTGCGCAAGTTTCCAGTCGTATCGCGCATTGTTGTGCGTTATATTGGTAGGTTAGGTACCTATAGACGGTTATTTTACTTTTTTTTTTCTCGGCGCCGAATCACTGTTGCACCAGTGCACTTGCCGTTTGTTTCTCACCCGCGCGTCCCGTTAACCGTAAAATTAATTCTATTAAAAAAATATATATATTAGTAAATAATAATATATTATATAATAAAGACCACACGCAGTTCATATATATATAATATATATCACAAACCCCTAGTTTCGCAAATTACCTGACAATACGACCCGAAATGAACGTTTCAACGGAAAAGGTAAACTCACATGAAATTCGCGTTTCTTCTTCTTATTCTTCTTTTTCTTTTTCTTCTCCTCATACTCCTCCATCCTTTACAAAAGTATATACACCCACACCTACTTTGCCAAAACGACTAACTTCATAAGCACTCTTGCTATATACCTCGCCACCGCCGCCGACCTACTTATGTGTGTATGTAATATAATATGTATATATATAGTCTCGATTATTTTATACGCACCGGTGTTCCCTTCCTGGGCACAAAGATAATGCGGCGAGGAATTTTAAGTGCTTAAGTGAGAAGTTAGCTGCGGCTTTTCGCGTTTTGGATCGAACTTTTTCGGTCCTTTGGGGACTTCGTCCCTTGTTTTAAACACATCGATTTTCCACCGTCTACTCTTTTTCTTATTATTCCTCCACCCACCCCCACCCGACCCCACTGACCCCCGCCGACACCACAGCAACCGTGCGTCGTCGACGGTACGCGCACGGAACCGGATCTGAGTGCTAAAGCGGAAGACCTTTTTACTCTCAGAGGCTGACCCGCCGTCATCCAATTATTCGGACAACGACGCGCGTATGCCATAAGTGGATTCCGAGACGGGCTTTTAGAGGACGCATATAATGATAATGGGGGACCCGTTTACAAAAGAGAGTTTTGACTCGCCAAGACTAACGAAAAGGGCCGAGTGGTTCAGATATTAAATTTGGTTGAGTTCCAAAATGTATACGTTGATGCACCACGATGCGCGGCGTGGTGACCTTTTAGGTTTCACGCATTTTTGTATTTTTCTCGTTCCTTTATTAAATTACCACCATCCCTTTCTAGTAAGTGACATCGATTCACTTCGAGAAAAGTCTTTGTTTAAAGGGATTTATACTGCACGATGTGTAAAAATAATAATAAACATATTATATAATATATATATATAGGTACCGGGATCCATTTCATCACATTATTTTTTTTTAAATACTTTATTCGTTTATTTAATAAACATTATTAGTTAATTCAACAAACTAACAATACCTATACTATATTACACCATTATTTTATTATACTCGTATTTTACATCGAGGTAAAGAACATTTTTCTTTAAATACTACCATTTTTAAAATGTATTCATTATAATATTTTAATTTCCATTTTAGATGATTTGTGACAAGCAGTGTATTTTATACATTTATACATTTGTTGGTAAGTTGCAGTTTTTAACTTTTATATAAAATCTTAAATATTATATGTAACTTTGCATCAACAAATAAAATTTAAATTACTTTACTTTAAAACTTCATAGTTTCAAGTATTTAAAAATTACATTCTAAACGTTAATCATAGAATATGTAATTAATCTGTACTTAAAGTTAGTCGTTTGATTATAATAGACAAAACTGCAGTTAAAATCTATACTTCCGAGCTTTTTAATTTATATTTAATTGAAAAGAACTTAATATTAATTTAATATTAAGTCAACTTTATATGTTTGTAATTTGGATTTATTCCGTTCATAAAGAATTATTATTGTTATTACTAATTTTTTATTTTAGTTTAAATTTATATGTTTTTAAATTTTCAAAATATGATATTAACATTAGTAAAGTTATACAGAGTATTAAACAAGTTTGGAGTATTCCATATTCGATATAATTAATTAAAACATTTTCAAAAGTAAATGTATGAATTATATTAAATTAATTTACAAAAAAGTAAAGTTATTCAATTTAAAGTGCTAAACAAAATAAAATGTAAGTTGTAGGTTGGTACCTATAGTTTATTTTTATTTCCTGCAGAATACGTGGAAAGTGTTTGAAAATATGTAATTAATTGGTATTTATTTATTCTAACTTAATTATTTTATCAAAAGTAATAATGATGAGTATTGAAACACAACAAATTCATTTTACACCATAATAATATTATTATAATATTAATATAGTATTAATATTATTGTACAGGGATACGTTATACGCACTTGTACGGTATATATTATCTAATTATATTTATTGAATACTACCTATCAAACAAAGTTATCAAAATAAAATATAACAGTTATGATTGAACCACATATTATATGAATAAATTAATCTTAATAACAATAGTTGTTGTAGTTTACTGCACAGTGCATTTTCGCCACCGTACGACGTACTGGCGTATTACCGGTATTTAATATATTAAGTTATACCCGCAAATACCACGTTTACTGTATGGTGACTTAAAATGACAAATATATCAAAAATACCATATTTTTATTACGTTTACTATTATTGTTTCTGTCTGAAACAGCATAGAACACAAAATATAGGTAAATAAAACGTATCGCGCGTTAGTTCATCAACTCGATTCAGCGTGGCTGTAATATAATATATTTTAAAGACTTATAATGACAGACAAAAAAATTGAATACAGTCGTATCATTTAATTTTTTTTCAAATGCGCCCATACGCATTATTATACTAGTAAGTATAGTGTATTAACCTATGGTCTATACTTAATATTTTTATATTTTTTTTAACAACAAACATACATATTATGTATCCATTGTCTTAGTCATATTGTGTTAGAATCTATTTCCTAACCTACAACCCTGCAGAGAATAACAAAAACGGCATATACGTCGGACGTCCCGTAACTAACTGTATACGAATATACAATAAGAAGAAATACAACATAAACCTATGTACAAGCGTTAAACGCGTGTTATAATAATATATCTACACCGCGAAACCGCACGTTTTATCTCGCTGTTTTAATCAAAAGATAAATACATCTCTGCGGATCCGGGATCATAATATATATACCTAACTTGCTACCGGTGCCACCCCGCTGAAATAATCGTTTACTTGCGTTCACAACAACAATTGACGCCGGATCAATTAGAGTTTCACGGTCTGCCAGGCAGCGGCGTCCGTCCGTCCGTTCACCGGAGTGGCGGCCAATAATATAATAACATATAGAAGGTTTACTTATACTTATACTTATATACATAATATTATATTATGTTTTATAATATTATAATGCTCAAGGGCCGCCGCCGCCGGTACATCGATAATGAATAGCTGTGAACGGGTGTGAGTGGGACGGATGAGAAAGCACACCCCCTCCCCCTCCAAAATAATAACAATAACAATACAACAAATAAGAATAGTAAGGTACCGCAGTAAAATACGTGTGTGTAGGAATACCTACCTATGTTGTAGCGTGTACCGTTTTCGTAGATGATTTGGCACACTGAACAGTGTCGTGAACACGCTCCCTAATAATATGATATTGTCTTTTGTTCGCGGTGTTCTGAATTTTTAACCTGATTGTAAGTACCCATATATATATTCTAGTATAGGTACATAATATACATGGCGATTCACTACAAGCATGCTCTCCCCATTTTTTTTCTTGGATAACGAATTTATTAAATCTGAGTTTTAGAATTTTTAAATATAAAGCATATAACTATATAAGCACTCAAAAACCAACATTTTCGTATTCTTGAAATGTTTTTATACTACTTAATGAGTGTCTACCGTGTCTACTGCGAATTATTTAATACCTAGTTATTTTTTTTAAACATTTATCTAATCCAAAATTCAAGTGAGTAGTTTTTCGGTTATTAATAAATGTTTATATAGGTACTAAGGATAAAAATTCTTAAAAATAGTTTTAAAAAAACATAAAATAGATGTAGGTAGTATGTACCTAATATTGAATCTAGTATTCCAGTGTTTATTACATATCAACCAATTTTTTTAAATTATTTATGTTAGTAGATTAATATTAATTACTAAAATGTTCATGTTATAATAGAAACCATATCTTACAAACCCATTATATCATGGACCTATTTTCCTCCCCTATAGTAAAAAAAGTTAAATAACTCAAAAACTATAGGTACTCGTTCGAATTTTAATTTTGATATGTCCACGTTTTCAGAATTACCTACCCCAAAAATAATTTACAGTAGAAAAGGAAGGTTCTGTTTGGAAAAACGGAAGTTTGTTACTTCCAAGGACACTCTTAAGTACAGTGCAAAAACATCAAGAATTTTAAAATACCATAATATTATGATGGTCTTATTCAGTATAATATTAAAAAATTTCAAAAATCGGATTTTTAAGAACTGCACAATTACTGAAAAATTCAGGGCTACCATTTTTGGTGAAACACTCTGTATATATATATTATATATATGTTTATATAATATATTATATATCTACCGGTTTTCCTCTCTTCTTTCCTCTTCACTACTTATATTATATACATATGTTTAGGTATAGGTACTAATGTTCGTCTTTATATTATACAGTGCACGTACGCCTATTATACACACGCGCATTCGTATTCTTCTTGGCGCAGCTCCACTCTGTTTCTTTTTTTGGTGCGATAAACACAATAATAACAATATAATATACATACACACACTCACACTCGTTGAATGCTAATCCACCGCGTGCAGCGTGCACGACAATGCTCCAGCCATCTACTTAAGAAATATATATTATATTATGATCCTATTCAATAAATCGGTTTTGGGCTGTTTGGCAAGTCTATACATACATATAAATACTGCAGTGGCTCTCGTAGGTACACAATGCGAGGTGAAGAAATCGACGCCGCCGCCGAAGGAGTGTCCATTTGACACCGTCGGTTCGGGGAATAATGACCTTTGTTCGAAAAGCATCGGCGGCCTTTTCGCGCGACGAGACGTCCGTCGTTTATATTATTAATTATTATTATTATTATTATCATCGTATTCCAGATACGTATCTGCGCCGGCGTTTATTATTATTATTATTTTTTCAGCCATTATTATTTTCATGTTATTGTTATCTGCATCGTGACGGATTTCCACGAAGACGCGCACGATAATTAGTCGCATCGTACATAATATTATAAATAGGGGGTGAGAGTGACCTGGGTAGGTACATGTTACTTACCACTGCTACTATTTACGACGACCAATATAATCCCGAGATTAAGACGAGTAGCCGCGCTAATATGTTATAGGTACCTATATAGGTATTATAGGTAGACAACGTACGGTTTTGTGAGAATAGCCGGCGAAAATGTCACGGGGGTAGACGAAATCCGATAGCCTAATACATAATATACATATTATTATTATTATTGTACGCTTTACGTGTATAGCTGGTATGTCATTGCAGCAAATAGGTATATCGAATTTTATACGGAAACCTGTTACACGTCCAGACCACTTTAAGTAGTGCCAGTCTGACACGAAAACTTAGTTGAGATATAAACCACCCCAACGTTGTACACTATATGATATCCTTCATTGTTATTAACTGTTATTATTATTATTAGTTATTATATCTATATTCTTTACTTGAGTGATATCCTATTATTCTGAAATAGTAGCTACTGAAACTTAATTTCCCTAGTTAAACTTAATAGTATGATTCATGCGATGGTGCCGGTTTGCGTTTATAAGGTTCTAAGCACAAAATCTGATAATTTGTTCAAAATACGGTGAAACCTTTCAATAGTATAGGAAAATTATAATGTGCCCGCTAGTAACTGCTATAATTCGAAGAATTTAGAAGTGTCCGCCGTTACTGCTGGTGCCCTTGATAGAAGTTTCGCATTACCATTCTTTTCTATTGCACCATAAAGAGCTCAATTATAGAATAAACGAAGTTTAAACTTATTTTTGTTTACTATTCGAAGACAATTATTGTAAAAGATACTAAACAAAACTGATGGTTTAATATAGCTCGTGTATATTGTGTTAGTCTATTTTAGGCAAAAGAAAAATCAGATAATTAACAATTGTTGTTTAAATATTTTTAATTGTATATTACTAGGTAGTGTAGGTACCTATTATGATATTATTGTAAACTTACTTGTGTATACATTTATTATATTCGCGATGAAGCCCGTGCGCAGTGTCCGCTGCCGAGCCATTATCATCATTACGACCCCTCCGCGAGCGCGCGGTAACCATTATAACCACCATAACCATTACCAACCGGGTTACAATCATCATCATCATCAACATCATCGCCGTGCGTAGTCGACGAGAAAAAGCTTTTAATAGCTTTGATTGAGTGCCACCCTGAATGCCCCTCTTCTTGCACGCCAAGCCGAGATTGGTTTATTAATACTGTACACAAGCTGTTCGAGTTTCCTGCTGGGGATGTTTTGCACGGCCGCCCTTCACCCCCGGCCGAAGCTTTCACCCACGCGACATTTGTTCCGCCCCATCGGCTAATATTAATTCTGATGCACGAATTCCGCCGGGGATAACCGCCGCCTACCATTAAGCCGGTAACATCATAATCGCGCTTTTGCGAGGGCTGTTTTTGTTTTGGTATTATTATTACTATTATTATTTTTTTGTTGTTGTTTTTTTAAATCTTTCCTGTGAGGGTTATTATATCTACTCAATTGGAAATGGTTGGTCTTTTTTTTTATTTCTGACCTAGGAAAATGAATTATGTTGTGGTTACCCGATGCTTATACGTATATATTATGATGTTAGTTTGTTTATTATACTCTACAGACCACAGCGGGTTAGTCGGTAAACGTTATTTTATCTCGTTTTAATTAAAAAGTAAGCTTAAAATATTTAATACAATACAATATTATTACAATCCTAGTATTAAGTCTTATAGACTAATAACCAAATTTCATAAAAACTCCTATTATGCATACTGCAGCGATGAATTTCAAAACAATTATCCGTACATAGTACATACCTATACTTTTCTTAACATTATCGAGAAATATTACGCAACACCGACCATTGAAGCACTAATATCGGTTTCCTTAATTATATTGTTATATTTCAAAAACAAACAGATAGGTATCCATTGAAATTTGAATTTACAACAAATATACTTTATACAAGGATTTTTTTTTAATTTTAAAAATGTTTTGGCTCTTATACAGATTTCAATAGACATTTGATTTTTCGTTATACGTAATATATTAATGTTTATGAAATATGTTTGGGCTCTGTCGAAAAAATATGTATGAAAATCTGATACAACGTACTACCAATATATAATATAAAATATAAAATAAACAATTTTGTTTTAATTCAAATTTTACCAGCAATATAGATTGAATATATTTTAATACAAGGTTGCTCACAAGTTTTCTAACCAACATAAAAAATACCAACAATACATAAGCCTAGATTTTTTTATATAGATATATGAAGTTTAATTTTTAACAAAATTGAATATTATTTAAACAAAAAATAATGATTTAATTAGGTACATATATTTTAGTTAAATTTTTACCTCACACACAATATCATTACGTATGTGCTGAACATTTAGTTTATATAGTAACAGGTACATAAATATAGCCAATAGCAATAAATGATTATTGCTTAAAAATGTCAACTATACGCATATCTTTAACTTTATGTATTTAAGAAACTGAAAAAGTTATACAATACCTACACGGCTACAATTACTACTTAATTAGCATATGCCCACCACCTATCACAAATACATTATATTATTACCTATAGGTAACAATATATTGTTTAAAAAATATTAATATTAATTTAGTTTATTTTGCATACTCATAATATATACCTACATGAATATTATAATTTTCCTAATTAACTATGAAAAAAAGTTTCCTAGTTTTTTACACTCAGCTATTATACACAATTATCTGGTAAACAAACCTGTAAATTATAATTAATTATAATTTTTCCCGCTCGAAGAAATGCATGACAATAATAATATTTAATATATAGTATACCTATATTATATATGCATACCGAAGTATATAGTGTATTAAATTGTTGGGACTTTTTTCGCGGTCAATATGATTAATTGTTGAAAACAATATTTTGGCTGTAAAAATCGAAATAAATTATAAACTTACGGGCCTATATGGTCTCAGTTTAAAATTTAAAATATTATATAGGTACTCGACAAATCTGCTGTTTATACGTGTTAACATGTCATTTACTCTTATTATAACGTATTATAGACTTTTGGGTCGAGGAGAATAGGAGAACAAAAATGTACACCTATATACAATATAGGGATTATATAGGAATTTACAACAGCTGCTGTTCAGACATTAATATTATATGTATTATAATATATAAATATATAATTTATATTATACTCATATATTATTATAGTATATAAGCGCTGTAGATTAACCAACTAGAAGGAGGCGGTGGATTTGACGTTCAAGTGGAACCCGATGATTGTCGACGCGATGTACCTACGTAGTAGCAGTCTTATACCTATATACCATATTATATACTTAAATACAGTAGTGTCAACGCCAAAGACGAGGGTAAACGACGACGGCAGACGAGGGTGGACGACGACAGCGTTGGTGGCGATAGCTTCATGGTATGATATATATTATACGTCCCGCGCATAGGTATATAAACGCACGTGATGGGAGGGGCGGTTCGGCTGCGCGCGGTGGGGAATGAAATCCGTTTTTGGACCAATGGAGTGGGTGTGTCTGTTGCGCCGGGGATGGGCGGAGCGTCGTCGGCACGAGGGCAGTGGCCGCGGGGTTAAAATGTCCGCGCGCGCGGCGTAAAAACCGTGACTGGCGTCGATCGGGAGGGTCGGAGAAGTGGGGAAAAAAACCCGAAAAGGGAAGGAATAATAATAACGATAATAATAGTAATAGTAATAATAATAATACGGCGGCGGCGGCCCGCTTAAGTGCTCCGACACCGCAAACCGTAGTCGTCTCATCAGTTAGTACAACCACCCGACCGCTCAGCGACGACAATCGCGCGCGTACCGTCGTCGTACACACACGCACGCACTCAATCGCTCGGTCGATTTACGCACCGCGATCGCCGTATCCGATACCCGTCGTCGGTCCGTAGTCACACGACGATAATATACGCGCCGCGAGTGTTCATATATAGATGACAATTTATCATATGCGTAACATTATAAAATAGCCAAAGGATTATAATATTTTATTATCACTCGTCATAATAATTATATTACAATATTACATAAGAAAAACGTCGACGACGCGTGTGCCGCGGAGTAGTATTATATCAAAAATTTAACCCATCGCGCCGACAACACGTGCGAATCTACGTGGTGGTATAACAAAGCGCACAAATACGGGTGCAGTAGTCGGAGGAGCGACGATTTTTCCGTCCGTTTCCGACGTCACGCGAAACGTTTCGGTTACCGTCACATTCCGTCATCATCGGTTCCGCCGCGGATATCCGCGACCGTCGCAGCGACCGCGGCATGTCCGAGTCCCCGCGCATCGACGTGACCGGCAACGACGACGACGACGAGTTGTGCTGCACCAACGACCGGGGACCGGCCACCGGCGCCGGTAACGGACCGATGACGGCGGCCGCCTGCAAGACGATGATGATGGCGACGGCTGCGGCGGCGGCCGCGATGACGGCGGGCAACGGAGGTGGCGGCGGCGGCGGCGGCGGTGGCCGCGAATCGCCGGCCGTCAAGTCGGCCGCACCGCCGTACACGTCGTTTTCCATTTCGAGCATACTCAGCAAGGACAAACCCGGCGGCGGCGCCGGAAAACAGCACAGGAGCGTGGGCGCCGCCGTGTCGCCGGCCACAGCGGCGGCCGCGGCAGCTGCAGCGGCCACGTTCGACGTCACCGCGCATCTGGCAGCCGCAGCCGACCACGCCATGTTGTCCAGGTTAGTCCGCTGCAACGGCGTCCACTTGTTTCATACAGTACTTATACGATTGGAGGGGTCGGTGGATAAAGGTGGTAATAACTGACGATTTCGAAAATGTTTACAATCGCGATTTTGTTTAAGTTGTAACTATATTAAAATATATTTTTAATATTAATATTTTAATATTAAAATGCTAAGATATTTTTTTTCACATTCAATATAATATGAAATTACTTATGAGATGAAACAGTATACCTACATGGGTCTAGAGATGCTCTAAATATGATGTGAATATCTATATTCACTCGACATTTTCTAGGGAGTTAACGTATCTACTAAATAGCAAATTCTCTAATGACATTCCTTATAGCCTTATAACAATATATTATAATTTATAATATTTGAATAAAAACCTTTTCAGACTTTATTGCTAAAATGTTTATTACACTATAACACTTTTATGTTAACAAATTTTAAATATGTCAGCTAATCCTATTATTATCCTGCACTGATCCCTTCAATTATTATATTGATATTATATAAATATAAATATATTAATATACCATACATGATCAAATTATCGTTTGTTTTTGCCATACAATGCGTATTATACTGCAATATATTTTCAAAACACAATTATTTTTTCCAAGGACAGATCCTTGTTTGTGCCCTCCTCCCTATTAATGAAATTAAAAAAATATACAGTCCGGATAATATTTTTATAAGATTCACTACCTATCTCTAATTTAAAAGTAAAAAAGTGCATAGGTATTATCAACATTAAATAGGCATATTTATTTGTGTTAGTTAAAAAACTGAATCATCTAATAAAATAATATTGTTTAATTATAAATGTATACACAAATAATGAATATAATATATTTGAGTATTATATTTGTCCATGTTAAGTATTTTTTAAATATCTAAATATTATAAGAATATTTAAAAAAAATCTGTAAATTTAGTAGGTAATTTTTGGAAGATTTAAAACAAATTTGTTCATGTTTCCTTTCTTTTTTCTTTTCTCGGATGAAACCCTTTTTTGTTTTGGACATAAGCATTGGTAAACCACCATATCGACACATTATTCATTTCTTAATACATTTGAAAATATACTAGCATTTAACATTAGCTTGTATAGTCTATACGGAATTATATTATGTAACAGGTTTAATTAATTTTGACAAAACGATGTCAACGATAAAAAACATTTGATACAATAGCAAACATTGTTGTGGTTGTTGTCGCTGACACCCCGATCTTCCAGGGAAAAATATTAAAGTATTCTAAAAACAGGAAATCATGCAGGGAGTTTGTAGATTTTAACTATTTTCACACGAATATAATAAAGCATTTTGCATTTATGCCTACATTGTTTTTAAGAGTATTTATTTCTTAACATTTTATATTAGGTAGGTATTCATAAAAAATTTAAAATAATCACTTAATAACATTTTGAGCGGATAACACTATGGGACCTTTAAATACCGTGTGTCCCCGGGACGTGCCCCGCTTTCAGCCCTATATCTAGGTCTGAATATATATTACAGTGGTTCCATTTTGGGGACAGATGTTAATGCGCTCTTTTTTACAACTGGATTTTCTCTTATAATTTCCCACGTGTAAGTATAATAGTTGTTTGAAGCAAAATTGAATTCTTATGCCAACATACCTTAATACCTACCGGTACATTATAATGTTTATCTATAATACCTATGGTGTTTTATGCAATCTTAAATTATTATAGTTTATATTCGATTAAAGGTTTCGTTCATAACACGAGTTATCAGTTATCCCAGCGGGGCGAAGTAATCTGTAAATAAAATAATACAAAAATAAGGAAATTATTGTTAACTTTTGACACGGATTTTTAATATTATATTATATCGTTATTCGTTAATAATATAGTTGTATCAAGTCAAACGTTATTATTTATTGCATAATAGCCCTTTTCCACGAAACGTTTATAAATGTGACCCTCAAAAATGTATTGGTCTAAAATAAACGAGTTTTACACTTCTTTTAAATTAACTGTTTATTAAGAAATCCTCAGGCCTTGTTAACTTATGTATCTTAATATTATATAATATATTATAATACAGTATAATAGTTGTACTAAAAGTATTATATTGGTTTTGAATATGATATATTATAGCAATAGGTAACACATGACTACAACATAAAATAATATAATCCATATACCTACCAATAATAATTACTATGATAAATAATAACTAACGAGTCATAGTACTCGCAGCTTGTCGGTCTTCTCTTCTTGACCACATAATTATATCATACCTATAGTGATATAGGTAGTTATTGTTTTGATTTTACAGCAGTAGCTGTTTGTCAGCATTCAACAAGAATTAGGTGCTTGACTGTTAATAATAATTGTTTACTCCACAGGCTGCGCATTGGGTTGGGTCTTCTTTAGGTCATCATATTAAGGTATAGCCGTGGGAGTATAATATGTCCTATACTTATACTTGTTAGAATGACATCTTCTAAATTGTCATGTTTTTTTTTTCCAACGTTCGGTTGTCCATTTTACTTCGCTAAGTTTGTTTTCGTTTTTCCTTCATTCACATAACTATTTTGTAGGTATCAATTTTTATACTAATGGTTTTTATGAAGTCTTCGTATATACGCGCGATGTGTTAAACGCATTTCTCTTTGGTCGTTATATGTACCTGCTAATTATCTAATTTTTCATTTCATTCAATATTATTGTCCCCAGCTAGTATTCTGGAAGGAATAGTGATGTTGTTTTCGCAATTTTTATCTTTTAATTTTGGTGAGTACATACAATATATATATTATATATAATGAAGTATTAGGAATGGTTATTACTTATTAGCATGTTTTAATATTCTCTGGCTCTAGTGAAATCAAAAGTAAATTAAAATTAACTATGTTAAGTAGGTATACCTACCTACGATTGCATTCATAACGACTTACAATCGGAAGTAGATAGGAACTTTTAGACCTACAAATATATATCGTACTGTAGATAAAATATAGTATAATAATATAGGTGTATTTGTATTTTCTCTCTCAGAAAAATAATTGTATAACGAAAGTACATAATATTACATTTTCTACAGTAAGAAAATATAATATAGGTATACCACGTGGATTACACAAAATGTTAATAATTTTATTTTATTTTTTATTTAGGTTAATAAAGTAAATTATAATAATTACGTTGCTTGAGATATATTTTAACGTCGTTGCCGTCTTTTAATTTTTCTTTTGTATACTATTCAGTAATCTGTAGGTTCTTACTAATATTTGTAACGATGATTAAAACCATGAATACCTACATACAATATAATATCATGGGATTGATGAATGATGAGTAGTCATATACATAAATCACCGCTCTTAATAATTTTGTTAAGCATAATATAAAGCATAATATAAAGTAAATTAAAAATATATTATATTATTTCGTATTCGAATTATAGAGAATATTTTTAATAAATTTACAACATTTTATAAGAAGTATAAGCTATAAAACAATTTGAGTGATTTGACTCTAAATAAATAGTTTTGACATTAAATGTCTTCGTGTTTAAATTTGTTTTCATAGATTTTACATTATTCAGGGTTTATTTAACTTCTTGTGATGTTTACAGAAAGGCGAACAGTGTACATCAAATATATATTATCTTATGTGTTTAATGTATAGACTATAGAGTATGGAGCTTTTTTTAACCACTGGTATTGATGATGCAATAATAATGTAAAAAAACAAAAAAAAATAAGATAAAATTATAGACGGTATAAAGTAGTTTTCTATGTAATTTTATCTCCGTAAATGATAAATTCGTATATTTACTATCAAATGACTGAGAATTGTAGGTTCTGATATTTATCAAATTCATTTTTTTATTTCTTTATTTTTACGTTTTGATATTAAATTAGATAGCATTGGAAAAAATCTTAAATTTTTATAAATGATTAACTAATAAAAATATAGTGATAATAGTAAGTAGGTATTTACCTTATTATTTTTTGTATGTTCATCGTAAAATAAATTTGATGAACAACTAAAATAAACAATATTTACTTTACGGCTTACTAAAATTATTAGGTACCTATATGGCTATAATATATGCGTCCATTCTAATGGCTACAAGCTCCTTACGTTACAAATGTGTACTATGTATAGGTACGTCTTATTATCGTCAATAATATTTATTCGTTAGTAATATTTTTATAACTAGTGTTTATAATTATCAATGTAAATTGTATTAACATTTCTTACTGAGGGAAGGAGACAAAAATTCATATAACTTTGGATTACATACAAATACGCTTAAATAATGATGTCATCATTTATAATATTATACCTACTAACATCCAGAATTCAAGAAGATATACCATGAAAACTTGAACCAATTATTTTTTTAATCAAATTAATATTGTAATGTCGTTTGTTCATTCCACTGAATATAATATGTAGGTAGGTACCTACCATATTATACCTATACACTTCACCACGATAAGATCAGTTTACGATTTAAAATTAAAATTTTCAATTGGGTTTTGTAAAAAAAAAATACAATAATAATAATAATTAATAAACAAATAAAAAGTCTATTATGTTGAAACGTCCCGTTTAAGATCTATTATAATAAACGTTTATAATATTATTATGCTGTTCGGTATTATATTATTATGTTTGTATGTTTTTGTAAAATAATCGGCGCGAGTCGGCGGATTCTCCTCGCCACACACACTGCGGCGACACGCCACCCCATATGTATATGCGAATAATAATAAATAATTGTACTGGCACAACAAAAAGATTAAAAAATCTACTAAAACGTTTTCCTATTTCTTTTGTGTCAAACGTCCCAATTGTTTTAGTCAAGAATTGTTGTTGTTGTTTTTTTAACATTTATAATATATATACCTATATCATATAGATTGGTACCTACCTATATATATGTTAAATATATATGTACTGGTATATAAATTGCTCTCTTAACTCTTTTTTATTATTCACTTTTTATTATTATTATTATTTTAAAACGACCCTCTTAATTACACGAAAAACGCTGCTCGAGCACTCAATAGAACGCCCGGTCCATCACAAAAGGCGATTGAAAACGGACCCCTTTTCTCTTTTCTGCACAAAAAAAAAAAATAATAATAATAATAAATAATACGAAAGAGCTATTCCGCTGCCTGTCTGCCCGATTGATATCCAGTTTCCTCCTGTATACAATCAAACACACACACACACACACACACACACACACACACACACACACACACATTATACTTATTTAAAACATTGCCCCGCCGTCACACCGATTTTGTTAATTACAATCGACCGGCACTGCACCAGCCACCGATTTAGATGTTTTTGTTTGTATAAAACGGGATACACGGCGAGGGACCGTATTTTCATAATCGTATATAATAGCGATGATTGTGGAACACCCAACGCGCCATTTTTCAGCGCAATGGCTAACTCAAACGGTGGCATTTGATGGATGAGATGTTCTTTCGATACCTTTATACATATAATTATTATAAATAAAATAATGAAAACATTTACGACGCGTTATTTTTACACGCTAGAATGCTTCGCACATTGAATCCAACGTGTCGTTCACCGTAATATTATATGCCATGTATATTGTATATAGGTATTATACCTCGTTATATTATGTTGCATTGCCGACCGTTCAATAAGCAATTTTTTTGTAATAAAATGTCGTATGTTATAATTTTAAATATTATGAGTATTAATTCTATAACGGAAGAAACGATAAATGTGTCTAACAATGTGGCTCATTTCGAATTAGCTTCATAGATTTACGGATCCAAAATTAAGATTAGAGGCCACCCCTGTTATAGTTCATACCTACTGACCCATTTTGTAATGTATGGATATTATTATATTAAGAACATATAAACGAAGACATATTGTGTTGCTTTGTAAAATATAATTGACTAATTCGCTTACCTATCTCATCAATATTATCATGATACTCAAAATTAAATCGTTTAATTTGTGATAGGTTACCATATGACTATACGTAGGTAAATATCAAATATTATTAACTAAATTGAATTGAGTACTTCAGAGTACCTTTACCTACTTATGTAATATACTATATAAATCCTTAGTTAGAAATTCATCCGATAAATAAAAGGTATAATTTAACAATTAAACCTGTGCTTATAATAAAAAGTATAGTTTATTTTATGTAAATTAATAATTTATAATATGATGTAACTAATAACTTTTGTTTGAAAACTAATAAAAAAAAAAGTATATTATATCGCAATAATATTATTATTATATATAATATTAGATTTGCTCGATTACGTTTGTTGCATACTTATATAAAATCGTATTAGTTGCGGCTAGGTACAAATATAGGAATAAAGAATATTAGAACATTCAACTAATACCTAATACCTACCTATTATATAAATAATATTATTTTCAAATATATTTAATGTTTTTGATTACACTTTACTGAAGTTCTGTAAGTTATTATTAAAATTATTATTATTATTAGCTAATTCAAAACCATATATCTATAGGTATTTATGATTAATTAAGCATATACAATTAAACAGGTACCTATACTTAATAATTTAAATAATGAAATCATTTTGTTATCCTAATTTATTTCTATAGCTGGCAATGATAATAAGACTAGTAAAATATCCAATAGATAATGTAATTTCGAAAGTGAACTAATAAAGAGAAATATTATATATTATTATTATTGTGTCATAAATAATATTAAGTAACAAAAAAGTATTATGACGTTTATGAACTTTTTATAATTTAGTAAATTTGTCTTTTGCCGTTTGGAAATGAAAAATGTATTAAACAGTATATAACGTCGAATGTTGTTATATTATTTATATCCTTTGTCAAGGGAAAAAAACACTTTGGAAACATTCTATTGTGATTGTGGCTTAAAGTTTATGTATATTAATATAGTCTTATCATTTAAAACACTCGGAAAAAAATATAATATCAATCGTATCTTCAGTAATCTTGTGTTTTTAAAACATTTTTATAATTAATTAGACTTAAAAGCCTTTAGGTACGTAGCCACGTAGGCATATACCTATATAGGTATTATAATAATACTATTTTGATATTCAATAAAATACCGCACGCGATGATACTTTAGTTTTTTTTTTCCCAACACGCTGCCGCTTTACCCGCGATAAACATAATAACGTATTAATAATAATATCATGTCATAATCGCCGAATACACGACGTGGCTGAGCGTGGTACGCATAATATTTTATCATTCAGATAATATTACAACTACGACATAATAATATCATAGGTGCTGCGTGTGCACTGCGAATTAATATTTCGGACGAGCAAAGACTAAACTATACCGTTTCATTATAATATTCCAGTATAATAATTAATAATATTATAATATGATCACAATTCCGGCGTATTCTATTATCATCGTATTAATATTATACCTACCTCCGGCGGGAAAAATTCGCACGGATGCGTGGGAGAGACGTGGCGAGATAGTGAGAGAGAGCTAGAGAGAGTGAGGTAGACATGCGGACGAATACGATATAATAATAATATAATATAAAATATTATTATGATGGGCTATACGCGCGCGGTTCAGCGGGCTGGCGGTCGGGCGGGCGGCGCGCAATCATAACTATCAATTACGGCTAATGCATTTGTCAGTAAAGCCGGACGCGCCCGATATAATTGGCAAACGGCGGCGGCGGTGGCAGCCATTTGTGACGGCGATAAATTCCACCGTGCTTTGGGCGGCGGCACGGGATAGCGGATATAACAGGAGGGGTGTTAACGGGAACGAGGGGGGTGCATGCTGCAGGCGTGTTCGCCAGGAATTCGTCGATAACCCTCCGGGACACCCCTACCGTTCATCGGCGTGTGTTTGTCTGTAAATATATATATATATACAAACCCATTCGATTCGTCCCCGTTTCAACCCCCATCCCTTGCAGTCCCCCCCGGATAAGCTACTCCCCGTGTTATAAATATATATATATTATGTACGAACGCAAACACACACTGCGCCGCCCTATAGGTGGGTATATAATATATATGTTATATTATATGCCCGAGGATCGCCTATAATAGGCATTATCTACATAATATTGTTATAATACTATATTATATTATGCATAAATGTAATACAACGATGTAGGTACATTATATATCATACATATATATTATGTATATTATGTTATTATTATTATTCCTTTGAAGGCCAATCAAATTATTTCAAGCGACTTGTTTAATATTGTACAATGTAATATATAGCTATTATATACAGGTTATTGCAATAAACCTATGATAATCATTATTACTAATCCGTTAAATCACATTATATAGGTAATAATATAGGCATTTAATTATTATTCGCTTGATTAACACTCTTTAGTGTTAATCAAGTTAATTGCGTCGATGATATCATTCACTCTATATTGACGACGTTCCGTTATCCAGGTCCGTTCTGGGTAAGGATCGATTGAGCATGTATATAATATATATACCTACAGCAGGGTATAATTGTATATATAGACGATACAGGCTTGCTTATACACAGATAGTATAGGCGTAAGGATGAGTGTGAAAAATGGTAGCAGAACTCAGTGATTGAAACGCCGGCCAATTTATTTATTAAATTATTTTTAATGCTATTATATTATATTATAGTATGTATTTATATAATTATGATGAAAATATTGTTATTATATTGCTTACAGTTCAAATATAATTGTTATGTTTCGTATATACAAGAAACGACTTCGGTTTAGCCAAATTTCCATATGTTCATATTATTTAGATAGCTATCTATACTATTATATAAAATGGTAAGGGTTTTCTTGGACCGCGCTAACCGAGAAAACTACTGAACCGATTTAGCTGAAATTTTTTACTGTTATACTTGACAGTCTGCTGGAGGTCATAGTACCAATTTTGTTTAGAAAAATCCACCAGAAAAGTAGGAAATATGGATGTTAAAAATACAACAGTGGCGCAATCTGTCCAGAAAAAAATAAACTAAATAATAAAAAATTAAAAATAAAGTTTATTGTTGCAGATTAAAATAATAATAGTATATTATAATATATTGGTTGCTATCGGTTAATTGGGCATGTTTGTTGATTTGAGTTATTATTTTTCGTGAATTACGTGTACGCCCATTACGAGCATAATTTGTGCTTACTTTTTGATTATTCTTATGAGTTAAATTTCGGGTAAGTACAACTTACTTTAGTTTTAGTACAACTTTTTTTAATAAAAAATGAGTATAAAGTTCTTGAAAAATTAAAAAACTAAGCTAATCTAATCCTTTATACGTAAAAGAACAAGCCTTTTGTGGCTACACTATTAATTATTTCCAATTTTTTTCACAGAAAGTTCCAAATAACTTCCTGAGTGTCACAACATCGCCCGATATTTAATTTTTTACGGAGGGGAGGGAGAAGGGAATCTATATATATTATATACCTAAAATAAGTACCACTGAGTCACTGATCGCTGTATCTCAGAAACTACTCAACATACGAACTTGAAATTTGGAATTAGTGGGTTTTCTATATTTTTACCATGCAATAAGAAAGATTTTTAAAGAGGTGCTCAAACAGGGACATCGAGGATCATATTAGAAATTGTATTTTTATTTATTGATAGTTGCCATTAGTTACAGTTAATAGTAGAAATTTGTGTTGATTTATTATCAGTTTCCATTGGTTATAATTAGGCAGATCAGGTACAAGCTTGCATCAAATCGAATTATTGAATATTGCCTACCAGAGTGGCCGAGTTGCACTTACTGCAGTAAGTTACACCCAAAATAATACTTGAACAATCATATTTTTTTTAAGATTTGCGATTTTTTACGGGTAATGAAGTTCATGGGTTCTGCTTTAAAAATATATAAAATTAATACCGCTAGAAACATTTCAACAGGTTTTTAATGACCGTTTTTATATTTACTTGCCGATCACATTAAACGAAAAAAATTCAATAAAAAATTATACATATCATCGTTCAAAGGCAAAATAAACAACCAGTCATGGGCGAAGCAGTGATGGGTCGGCTAGTTAATTATATTATTATATCATATTTTACGTAAAGTATACATTATATAATATTGTATACGGTGGACTGAAAAATTTTATTTGTTATTGTTTCATAATACTTTATTTTTTTCCAATTTATTTTGGTATTCCAATACGTATTCATTTTTAACAAATCGATACCCAGAATGCAGAATATACTGGCAGTAGTAAAAGGGATTAAAATATTATTTTGCGCACACTTAAAAAATATATATTTTTATATACATTAGGTATACATCATATTATATTAAAAGTTAAAACGCGTGTAACCGTAATATAACTTTAAATTTTAACGCAAACGCGTAAATACGTACTCTAGAATTTAAATGTATACAACACACATATGCATGCACTTAACGTTTTATAGTGTATTAGTGGTAATAAATACATTTTACATCCCGGCCAGTATATACTCATCCATTAATAATAAAAATCGTCATTATGTCGGTAAGCCTACATGCAACCTGAATGATTACGCGTTTTATTATTTAAAAGTAAATAGGTATAATTTTTATTACTGTTTTAAAAATGTTTCAAATTTTCAACGAAACTTTCATTTTTTCTCATATTGTTTGAAAAAATTAATTTATCGCTTTAACTGCTGCAGATATACTTAATTATTTGTTATTTAAAATAATTATATTTGAATTTCGGAAAAAGTTATCATAATATTGTATTGTTTAAGTTTCAAAACTATATAATATTATTATAATATAATTTATTGTTGACAAAAATGTCGATTTTATGTAGGTAGCTAGTGTTAATTACCATTTCAAATGCTGCAGGTCAAGTAATCCCGATTTACCCAACGATTGAACAATTAAACTTTACCTATATCTTTACGATTTATTTTTTTTATGTAATATTATTAATTCGTCCAATAGATTCAAAATGAAAAATAAAACGCGCAGTGAGTAAGTTAATTATATAAAGGTAACCTATACCTCTACATGTGCACAAATAACGTTATGCTCGTTAATTTAATCAAGTAAAACGTACATGTGTTTAATACAACTGATCTATATAGTTATATAATATTATATAAAACACTACCCGAGATTATATTATACAACCTAAATATATATAATAGTCGAATTCTATAATATACCTGGCGTACAGATGTACCTACAACGATTTACTATTAATATTCATCGGATGTACAGCAATGAAAAAATTTAGTTTCTTTTCCTGCACCGGCTAAAATTTCGCAGTGCTCTGAAAATCATCTTAAACAATAATATCATACCCATAGGTAGGTATTCCAGAGAACCCGATTTCTGGATCTTTAACAGTTTAACAGTATAGTATATATTGAGGTTTTTCAAGCCGGTGACGGTGCAGTAAATTATCGTCGTGACTCGGGAAACTCGTCGCTCCAAGATTTTCCCGGGAAAAACAAAACGGCTTCGAATGCGGCGTCGCTGAAGCTACAATATTATCATAAATGGTTATTTCTTTTTGCTTTTCGTTTCGCCCGGCGAATTTCCCGGCATTTCGATTTCCACCCGACGAATCCGCGACGCTGCTGCGGCAGAGTCATAATAATAAAGTAGCGGGTAATAAAAATATAACGAGCGACGCCGCCGCCTCCGCCCGCCGTTGGGATATCGTCGTCATCTCCGGCGGTGAAAATGGCGAGGCGAAAACGGTTGGAGGAGGGTGTGTCCCGGAGAAGGGTTTGGCGGGGCCAAAGCGCGTTATACGCGTTCGCACACACACACACACACACACAGATAAAATGATTATACGCGTATATATATATTTACACGAGCGAAGACGGTTTAAATGCTTTTAACGGTGCGCTGTTTACGGCACACACCGCCGCCGCCGCCCCCACGGGCGCGACGAGGAAAGTTTGTTACGCCCGCGCCAGCGCCATTATCGGACGATTAAATATTAATTTTAAACTAAACTTTACCCAAGTCAAAACTGTTTAGCTTAAAGTTTCAACAAACACGCGCGCACACACGGCCAAGTGTGTATATAATGTTATTATTATGGCGCAGCGGTGGTTCACCGTATAATGTTCTTCCGGGTACGCTCGCGATGATGATGATAATAATAACATTATCATTATTATTATTATTATTATTATTAAACTCCTATACTGCACTCACGGTGTGCTGGATGACGAGCAGCGCTGCGTAGAGTGGCTCCTGCAGGATTCGGGACCGAGCTGCAGGAGAGGACATAGTCGTTTATATATAATATACGTAAAGTTATGTAACTATGCAACCTACACGTATCTAGACGACGACAGTCATAATATAATAACATAATATTATTATTTACCTCGTGCATAATAATATAATATACCAATATTATTACGGAGGATACGACGTACGTATATATGCACATGATGCCAATATATAATTGAATAATAGCTGGTATAATGGGCGTATGGTTCACGTCGTAATAATGCTCACAAATTTCGACGAAATACAATATGTTTATTATAGAAACAACATAATTATATGCACATATCACTCTGTTACCGTCGTTACCGATGCCTCAAATAGGACAACTGATTTAATATATATAATAACGATTTAATGTACGATCAATTTAAATTGTTATCAAATAAATATTACTTTCATAATATACTTATTGGCTATTGTTATATTTCCTATATTCAATTTGTTTTATTTTAGCTGCACTGCTAATAAATCGATATCGTTAAATTCACTCGAACTTTGTCTATAAAATATCCACGTAAAATAAAACGCATATGCCTGCAATCTATTTTTTGTAAAAATTACGGCTTATTTTTTTTTACATAAATACTAATAATTGTGGGGCATCGTACCGTACAATACTATATAATATAATATATATACGTCTTATGGCGTATACCGAATGATAAAATATAGGTACAAAGGCGTATATAATATAATACGTTGTGTTCGTCTCTCTTTGTTTATACTTTATAGTAAATATACCTACTTTCTACAATTTACTCTACATGCATGTGTACGACTCATTGAACTTAAATATGTTTGTAAGTACGTGAAATGCACTATTGGATGTGCACCTTTTGTTCAAAGGCACAGTCTGAATAACAAGATGAACCTCTCCTCCGTCATAGTATTATTATTATTATTGACTGCAAAACGTTCAACAAGGAATATTGAATGTCCGTTCGTCGAAAAGCCGTAGTAGTATGTATAAATTAAACAATTGTAACGATGAGTTGAGTGTTTAATATAAATATTAAATGCGTCCCCGCGAGCTTGAAAGCGAATAATCATTTGGAACTCATTGTATTCTTTCCGAGAATAGCAGCTTAAAACGGAAGCATTGTAAAAAAGCCGTACAAACAAACCACATATATTTTTTAAACGAGCTTATAATATAAGTACTAGTCGTTTTTTTTCTCGATTTCAAGTTTTGTATTTTTTAAGAAGAATAATAATATTGTTAAATTACACATCGCGGTGTTGCGTACATTTTTACAAATAGGTTCTTTCCCAAATTCCGTATCTACATCGTTTTTATATAAATTATAAATGCAGAAGATGGCTATTATAATATTAATACTACCATAATAGTACATTCAGTACATAGAACCATTTTATCGCACTACCCATTTATTATATTTACATATTATATTTAAAATTGATAATTTTATTTGAAAAAAAAATACCAATCATCAAATAGGTATAGGTTTTTGTCATCGTTCGTTTTAGTTTTCGGGAATAAGTAAATGGAGAAATTTGTTTCGTTTTGTCAGAACTTAAAATTTAGATTTTCGTATAGTACCTATATAATTTTTCACGATTTGGAGGTTTTATTCCATTTGTGCATTTTTCAATATTTTAAATAACTTAAACAGTAAAATAAAATGTTCGACTTTACATATTAAAAAAATATTTTAAAACAATAATAATTATACAACAGAGATTATTGGGTACTTATTGCTTAACAAAACAATAAATATCTGATAACCTAAGTTCTGATAATATTATTATCAATGGCCATAATAATATATTTATATATATTTATAATAACATATTTTAAAGTCTTTTTAGCTCCGATCCCTAATCATATAATATTGTTATTGTGTCACTTGATGGCAATTCGCTATTATAGTACCTTATAATAATATTTGCGATTTGCATAATATAAAATATTATTGTTACATTTTGTTTCCACGATGTCGTTGTACTCTCGTGTAATAGCCCACCGTTTTTCTATTACAGACTGGGCTTGATGAGCCACTTCGGAGCACTGGCCGCAGCGGCTTCGGGCCGGAGTCCGTTCATGCTGTACCCGGGTGTGGGGATCGCGGGCACCACGGCCAGCGCGTTGGACAAACACTGGTACTCCGCGTGGTCGCAACCCTTGTCGGCCGCCATCAGTCCTACCGGTAAGTCACGTGACCTTTAAGATTTAATAATATCCACTTTACTTATATTCACATTCCTAATAGCGTTCATTGATACCGACTTAAATTACAGATAAAATGTTTATTTAAATTTATAATTCTGTCAATTTCATATCAACTCTTTCCACACTAACAATGATCACTCTATACGCTCACGTACATGTAGGCACGCGTGCACTCACATATTTGCCTACATTGAACTCCGTATTCATAAATACATGTGCCCATAATTTTGATTTTTATTGATTTGATCAATAATTTTTTTTCCATTAAACTATAATATATTATTTTCCATATTATTATGGTATATGTTTTACTTTTTGGGATATCTACCTACATCAAACGTAAATAATATTAATGCAATTTAGATAGTTTATTAGCTATAATTGACCAAACCTGCAGAGCAGCGCATAATACGTTTTACTGCACTTTAACTTAAGATAGTAAAAACGTCGTAAGACAGCCCAACAAAAAAAATTCTGCAATAATGTCACTAATGAAAAATTTACTTTGGCAGGACAGTAATTCTGTTGTAGCGCGAACATTGGTGCCGTTGTAGGATAGTAGCACTCGCTTTTCACTACGTGCAATCACTGTTTAAAGATTCTTGAATTTTCAAATTTTTTCTTTTTACTTTTTAAAAGTAGACATTTTAAAAAGTGATACGATAGATTTCATGTAAGCTGAATATAAGTGCATAACGAATTCAAATTTGTTTAAACTTTCTTATTACCATCAGCACGAAGGTCGGGAGGACAGAATATAGTCAAAGCAGTTTTCATCAACAAAAAAAAAAAAAACAACAACATCGATTTCCATAAACTATATATTATATAGACTGACCAGCACAAAGCTGGATAGATCTATCGTCGATTGTTGGGCAATAAATCTCTACATGATTTAAAGGTGGTTAAAGTTTTTAAGTATTCTAATTGGCATAGGCGCAAATAGCGTTTGAGATTTGGGGGGGGGGGGGGCTAATAGGGCTAATAGGGCCTTACTTCGATAATATTTAATAATCTTATAAAAAAATGTAGGAAATGTTTGGGAGGGCTATGGACATTTTTGGGGGGGCTTAGCCCCTAAAGCCCTTTCTTATTTGCGCCTATGCTAATTGGGTACCTATACAATTATAATATTATGAATAATTTTAAATTCATACATTTCATTCATATTTAGGTACTATTATGCATATACCTACATTAATTTATTATTGGTCTTCAACGGGTGTATTATGAGTAGTATATTATTAATTAAAAATATATTTTATTATTGATAATAACAAATAGCTACACAAAATATTAATGATTGATAACGATTGAATTTTTTAATCGTGAAGTAATATACTATTATTTCATTGACTATTATTTTTTCGTAGTCAAATTATATTTCTTCGTCCGAGATTATTGACAAATGACGCGTAATCCATTTTGAATCATATATTATATATCATGCATAAAGCATGGTTGATAAAAGTTTTTTCGGGCTCAACGTCGTATGGCTATATTGTCAGGGTTCTAAAGCACTTGATTAAAAGTATTCAAATACTTTTTAAAGTTCTCAAATAAGTGTCCCATATCTGTACTTAAATACTTTCACTGTGCATCTTTTACAAAACTGTAGGCTCTCGTATATTATAATATTATAAATTGATAATGTCATGTCGTTGTTGTACTTGCCGTGCATAACACGACATTGTAAAAATGTGGTTGAAATCCGATAGGTATTACGATGGGTATGTAGAAAGGTATTACATATATGTACCGCGGCGATTCCGTCTGAGCGTCATTTATACGGATACGCGATTTACGAGCGCGTTCGGAGTAATAGCAGGACGCAATTATTTGGGTCGATTCGGGCACGCGACGTACGTATTATAGAGGTGCTATGTATACGGCGGTGACACATTTAAGTGCTCTCTCTCTCTCTCGTACACGGCACACGAACCCACAGGCACGCACGATACATAATAAAATTATATAATATATACCTCCATAACCCAACCCGAGCAGCGTTTTGTTCAAACTGTATAGGTAGGTACTATATAATATTATGGGCATCATTGTACACGCACGCGGTGGACATTTTTTTCGATCGTCTCCCGCGACGAGGGGGTGGGCGGGTTGTCCTTATTGAAAAAATATTGTGGTGAGAGTTGCTGCTATATAATACAATAATAATATTATATTGTAATACGCTCGTCCGTTCGGCGGAATTTTTTCGTTTCGCCCCGCATATTATCATATACAGGGGCGATTCCATATACCGATTACCTGGTTAATTCCATGTTCGTACACACACACACAGACGACTACCCGAATGCCCACGGTTTAATCAGCACGCACCGTCACCGCATGCAATCGCGGTATCCTACCTTCCATATCCATCCC
The DNA here is from genome assembly GCF_005508785.2 of Acyrthosiphon pisum. Classification (NCBI taxonomy): domain Eukaryota; kingdom Metazoa; phylum Arthropoda; class Insecta; order Hemiptera; family Aphididae; genus Acyrthosiphon; species Acyrthosiphon pisum. Next base: position 2,125,906 of record NC_042495.1, on the reverse strand, counting down.
GTCGTGATATATACCTTTATTAGTATCTATATGTATTATGTTATGCGTACGTAGGTATATGTATATATGACAGTGCATAAATCGCAAAGTGACGAAAGGCTTCGCTTTGCACGTGAATACCTTCAAAGGCTTCGTTTTAAACTGCCACCGCCGCCTCGACGGGTGGTACGGCTTCACGTTTTAGATCGGTCCCGGCGCGCCGTCGGCAACTTACAATGCACATGCAAGCGACAAAACTATATATAATACATATTTTAAAATACTCGTCTACTTAATAATATCTGAATATCATCACATACAGGGTGTCCCGCGCAGTGACGTATTAACGAACGCGATTGCAGGTGCACGATATATTATGATAATTTATAGCAGATAGAGGACCCGATGTCTCGGAGGTCTCCAACTGTAATTTTTACTTTTTACTGTCGCCGATCCATGTCAGTTAATAATAATAATACTTATAACCTGTATTATTCGCGTGTAGATACGAAAAATATTATTAAGATTCGCAAAAAAAAACTCAAATTTATAATCCGACCATCGTGATTGTAGCTTTGATAAACTTAACACGAATCGCTCCACTTTAACTATATAATATACTGCAGCTATAGGAGACGTTATATTATTATTATTGGGTAAAAATATGAGCCTGAATATCCGCCAGCTTTTTGACATCGCGAATATTCCGATTAGCCTAGGTACCTATTATATTATAATATAGTAATATACATACCGCGGGGTAGTGTGTACATCTACCCGACATACATTAGATATAGATAATCGACTAGGTACTATACTGTTATCTGGCCGTAGGGATTAAATGATTATATTATCGAGCACACCCTGTTTATACATATATACGTACGTAATAATATAATAATATAGACGTCATATTGTACATATTATATATTGTTGTGGGTATTATATTCTATTGTTTCGACATGACGTGACACAATACTGGGCTGTTTTAACCCCTCGTCGTACCCACACACACACACACAGTATTAATATAACCGTTTCATTAGCCTAATCGACTTGTATCTATGACACTCGATATTTAAACGTCCGTAATCGGCCGTATGCGTTCGCCCCGTTCACATTACGCAATTATAATATACGCACCGCATTTATTATTACAATATATTATACAAAATAGTAATATATATATATATATATGTTATATATGTCGCATTTGCATTCGCATATCACTATAATATGATGTATATAAATCGTGAAAATTATTGACGCGGAAGTGCGTATCCGTTTCGAGGAAAACGGTCATCGCAAAGATGACCTACTACAACAACCGATGATATGTCATATGAAACGGACATGGATATTATATTGTTATAATATATTATATTATGGTGGTTAGGTTATGTTATACGCGTATTATATTATTATATGCATTATATATAAACAAAGGTACCTACAATTAATGTATAATATACATTTTTGGCACTATCGTTGTGTAATACATTTTATAAATAGAAAATATATTTTTAGTGCTGGAGTTGGGTATCAGTTTTAATTGTCATATTGTAGGTAATCAATGCCTAGTGGTAATCATTATCCAAGTACACCGGATGGTATATATATTCAGAAAGATCAATAAATATTTGAAAAAATGTGGCGTATACTTTTGGTTACGATATAACATACAATTTACAAAAATTTTCGACGAATACAATCCGTCCTGTACCTATATTATTAGATAAAGTTTTTTTTTTTTTAATGTCTGCATACGTTATTTACAATAATTACTATAATTGTATAGCAAGAACCGAAACATTTTTAGAACCTATACGGATGTGTCAATAACAACTAAGGAGAACAATTTTCACTTATCACAAGTTCGTTTTAATTTACTGAAAATAAAAAAGTTGTAAATATTTTAAATATATTATTCATATTATATTTACTAAAGCCTAAAGGTATTAATAATCAATTAACTTATCGATACTATATTTTTAGCCAAATAATTTCAGACAACAAACAAGAAAAACTAAATACAAGTTATAAATTATAATGTTTTAAAAGATTGTAAAATTTGAAATAGCTTTGTTGGAGCCGAGACAATTAATTTATATTGTCACTGGTAGACCGGTATTAAATAAAGTAATTTAGATAAGACGTCGCTCGAGCGATTCCGTCGCACTATAATATAAACTCTTGTCTCTTAGACTTTTAGTAGCTTCATAGCTAAAAGATAGTGAGCACACCGTTCGGCGCATTACACTATTGCTATTAATTATATTGCTGGAAAACTCATTCTGGGTAACTATAATTAACGTTAGACAATAAATAAAATTGTATTCCGAAGTACGGATATTATTTTATATTATCCTCTTTGGCCCCGATAGAAGCTCTCTATAAAATTTTTTTTTTTGTCAATATATTGTATTGATACTCAGTCGTTGGTGTATACAATTTTATTGTCTGTTAACATTCATTTTCAAACTTTCAACGCTCTTTTAGATAGCATTTTTAAAAAGTATATGTCAGAGGTACCTAAATTAATTTCGTTGGAAATTGCACGATACCAATTATACGCACTATAATATGACATTGTTCACTTACTAATTAGCAGTGTTGGTGTAAATTACTTTTGAAAAGTTATAAAATTACGTTACTTGTATATTCAAAAAGTAGGCTGTTGCAAATAAAGTTACTTTTTAAAAATTAATTACAAAATTCTTTCATAACGACAAATAAGTATTAGGTATACTATTAATTACAATATGATTTGTATTAGTATTAACTATTGGGATCTTTAATAGGTAATATTGTTGATTTTTATATAAAATAATTAAAACTTTCGGAATTGTAAATAAACTGTATTGATTTTAATTTTTCTTGAATAGCCTAGCCCCTAGTTGTTGTTACAATATGCTCTACATTCATAATTTATTTTAACAACGTGAAAAATAACACGTTATCGGGTATCGTTACAATTGCGTTAATTTTAAAAAAAATATAATGAAATTACTACAGCGTTACTGCAAAAGTAATTTCGCTACAGTAATTTGTAATTTGCGTTACGTTACTACCCAGTTCCCACCCACTCACATCCTCGACAAAATTTTAATATTATAATTTATGTGGTCTCAATAACTAATGATTGACTATACAATACGGTTAGGTATCACTTTATTCTGTTACTTTCACGTCTTCAATTCACTCACTAATCATGATGAAAATACTCTCCATCATTCCATGTCACAAGTTGATTTGGATTGAACCAATTTTTTCTTATTCACAGAAAATAATAATACATTTTATTCTATCCAAAGTTTGAACGTTATACCTACCTAGTTCCTATACTTATTAGTAATCACTTGTCACAACTAATAATTGTATTAGCCATTAAGTATAGGTATACTTGTTTGTTACTAAATTCAAACGTCATATGGCGCTGGTATATAATTGTTGTCATATTTAAGGTAAAGTGGTTTCCTCGTTTTTTTTTAATTTGTTTTATATTGCTGTTGTTCGTATTGTTGTTGATTACCGTTGAGGATTACACATATTATATACTTTAGTTTTAACGCGACATTCGACCTGCTTATACTTAGTAATAATACGATGTATGCAGTAAGTACAATATACATATGTTGTACTAAAGTAATTTTAAGTTGCCTAAACCCGAAGTTCTTGAATCGCGCGATAACAACGCCAGTATACATATAGGACCTAGCTACCCATACGTAATTTACGTGTCTACGAAACCTTTCTTTATAAACCGTTAAATGGAGAAACCGTCCAAGTGATTTGGAAATCATGGTTTAAAGTCGATTCAAACATGTAAAATATTCTTTCACGCGTACACATACCTAGGTAAGTAGGTACATGATACATGAAACATGCACGACACCGGATACATCGTCCATACATAGTATAATATGTGATTTTGAATGAATTGTTCCGATATTGCAATATATAGTTGCATGTATATATAGTATAATATATATCTATATGTCAATAGGTATACTTTTTTATAGCGTAAATAGTGCAACTATGCAACTCGATAATAATATCAATATCGTAAATATATTTCACATAATATATTCATGATGTGTTGTGGGTTAAATGTTTGACAACATTTGTTTTCACGCAAGGGAATAATAATAATAGTTGTACGGCTGCTCGTTATGATAATACATTAATACGTATAGAGAACCGATGGAAAAACTCTAACGATGGTTATTAATCAAGAGAGAAATACTTTATTTGTTAAATATTTTTTATTTGACAACGAACGTACGAGTTTCATATTTTATATTATAATTTATAATGCAATTATTAAACGTTTAAAGGCCAAATGGTTATAATAAAACACGGTATTATATTGCTACCTATCGTGTATCATGAGCGTGTCAGGGCAATAATAACTATTAAACTATCGCGAAAGCGACTCTCATACTGTCATGCTTGCGATAATGTTATAGAGTGCCCATTACGATATGAGAGACATCGTTGGTCCAGCTAGGATACCATTCATTACACTTAAAGTCGAATCAAAGCAATTGGGTTTTCTACCTTAACATATTTTAATATTTTATTCTTATTTTTACAATTTGTTACTAGCCGAACCGTGAAATTTGATTTACTTCAGCTGTACAATAATATGTAATAGATAAATTTAAAATTCTTATGGGTCAATTTCCGTGATGAAATTCACTTCGGGCAAAAACGGTCAGTTAGCAGACATAGCAACAACATAATCTTGTACATTATATTATTTGGCCGTAGGTGGATATATTATGGGAAGGAATACGGGGGCTTAGGCCCCCTAAAAATAATATTTCTAAGATTTCTTCATAATTATTTATATGAGTATTATAATTTAAGACAAAATATATTCAAACAAAATCAATTTCGATTACATATACTTACTAATTTTATTATAGAATCATATTTGGATTTTACTAATAAAACCATGTATAGACTGGTAGACTGTCTATTAATTAATAGCCACATTAATAAATGACTATGACTTGATAGTAAATAATTATAGGTAGATATATTAAATATTATTCAATAAAATATATTTTTTATACTAATTGCAATAATTTATAAATTATTCATACAGTGTTTCTAATAAAAATGTTGTGTTCGGAAGTGTGTTGGAGATACATTGGGGGCGGCATAAAGGTACGCTATAAGATATTTAACCCCCCCCCCCCCTAGTATTTTCTATATAGGATCTCCGTCTATGCAGTTAGCTCCGGCTTAGCTTTCAGAGAGCTTATATATTATATTCCGACGAAGACAGCTCTTTATATATTGTATAAGAACACCGAATACACCTATATAAAGTACACGGACACGCAAACTGCTACATACTGTGAATCTAGCGTAGCCTGCGGGGAATCTCAAAGCTGATTTTAAGTGCAAGTGGTCTGACGAACGACAGGAAATAAAACGATTTGCGCACGACGTTATATATAATATTATTATCATCGTATTAGATACCCGTAGTACCTTTACATAAATATAACAATATTATGTTGCCAGATCTGATAAGATGGGCATAATATCGACTAGCGAGTGGGATGAATGGGTTGATGGGTTGGGTGGGTGGATATTACGCTTGGATTTACTATTTTAGCCATTTGCATTTTCCATGATTTCAAACAAAAGTTAAAAGTGTACAATACCTATTTATAGGATGAGTGGGAATTCGAAATTTTCTTACTCCACTGAAACCTTTGCACATATATTATATAAGAACTTCGAATTAATTACTATATTATATACCTATAAGTAGACGTATATATATAGAGAGAGAGAGAGTTGGCTAGCGTTGTAGTATGTACTCTGCAATATTTTTATGTCCCTGCAGTTGTAGTACTGCATAACAGTTTTATAATGCTCACGCGCGTACCACTTCAAAAACAATCCCTTTAGAGCACGAATGGATTAAATGCTTTTATTATTGATACTTAATAATAATAATTATGAAAACGTCATAATTATGCAGACTATATTACACCCAATATTAAAAATTGAATATATTATTCAATATTTTTTTCTTTTATAAATAACTAAAAACCACCGAATAAAAAAAAAACCCAAATTTAAAAACGCCCATGTTACGATAACGGTTTGAGGAGGATATAATATATATTTTATGTATTACACGTGGCCGACTCACTACATTGTGAAACCATAACTATATTATATTACCATAGGCACAGATCTGGGGAGTAAAGTAAAAGGGAGTCCAAAAACAATTTATGTCCCACACCCATAGACCCGTTGGGGAATTTTCTCTCATAATCACCCACTTGGGCACCCTCGATTACTCATCTACATATAATATCCTGACGTATATTGCTTAATTTCTCGCGCTAATAATGAAACTAATCGAAACTCTTTTTCTGTGTTGTCAGGCGGTTCGAGCTCGGCAAACGAAGAGAACAGCCGACCCAGCACGCCACACAGCGTGGGCGTCAACACGGGCGGCACGTCGTCGCTGGCCGGCCACAGTCCGGATGGCTGGTCGACCGGCGAGGACGGTGGCGGTGGCCGCGGCCCCGGGTCGCCGAACCATCAGCGACGGTTTGTAGGCAACTGCGGAGGCGGCGGCCGCTACATGGATCAGTCGGTGAACGCGGCCGTGTCCATGGATGACGACGACGACATGGCAGACGACGGTCCTGACGACGATGACACCGGTAAAAAGGACCACGGAGGGTGCGGGGGTGGTGGTGGAAACGGCGGTGGAAACGGCGGGGCGGGCGGCAAGCGGAAGAAGAAGACCCGTACGGTGTTCTCCCGGAGCCAAGTGTTCCAGCTCGAGTCCACGTTCGACATCAAGCGGTACCTGTCCAGCTCGGAAAGGGCCGGGCTTGCCGCGTCCCTGCACCTGACCGAGACCCAGGTGAAGATATGGTTCCAGAACAGGAGGAACAAATGGAAGCGTCAGGTGGCGGCCGAGATCGAGGCGGCCAACATGGCTCACGCGGCCCAGCGGCTGGTGCGCGTGCCTATCCTGTACCACGAGTCCAGCCAGCAGTCTGCGGCCGGCCACCACCACCATCACCACCATCACGGCGGCATAGCCACTTCGGTGGCCGCCGTGGGCGGAAGTGGTGGTGGAGGAGGTGGTGGTGGGGGTGGCGGTAGTGGTGGTGGCAGCGGTGCACCGACGCCGCCACACACGTCGGCGTCCACGCAGGCTTCCGCGTACCAGCCTCAGCAGCAGCCACCGCCGCCACCGCCGTCGCTGTTCTATCACCATCAGCCGCCGCCGCAGCACCACCACGCCGTCAGCACGTCCACCATCACGCACACCATGTCGACCAGCCCCAATGCTGTGTCCAGGGCGCCACTCACCGGACTCGTCTAATAATATTATCATCTATTGCGTTATCGCTGCAGTACGCGTAACTCGCCGCAGCTGTCCACATATTATTATTAACTATATTATTATGCATCTCGCCCTCGCTCTCAGCCGTCTCCCACGTGTTCACCACCCACATTATACATTGCGGGTTCGGTGTGGGGTGCGGGTGGGTGCCTCGGGAGTCACCTCACCAACCATTTGTAATATTTTACCGACACGCGACGACAACACCATTTGAAATAATACCAATTATTATGACCTAACGCGCGTGTCCGCGGGTAAAATAATCTCGAACGCGTCGCGCAAATATCAGCTGATTTGGGCAAATCGTCGACGTTCTAATGATAAAAAAAATGGTTGATAATCACCACCCGCGGTGTATACCTTTATTTATTATATAATATTATGATGCCTCGTCCCCACGTTTGTTGTACATTTCTAATCGTTTCTATACGTGTGAATCATCGCCAATATTGTAGGTAGTGCCGGTCAAGTATACCTACACAATATTATATTATAATTATTATTATGTTTATCGATTTTGATTTCATCGAGATTTTAATAATTCAATAATTTAAATACTCACATCGTATTTCACTGCGCAGAGAGAAGATAAATCCGATCGTCCAAAAATAGAGTTCGGAAATGATGGAGTACAACAGAAACCAGACGGGTCCACAACAAGTTTTTTGCCTATGCTAAAAAAAATACGAAAATTTGATTTATCTCCCCCAGTCTTTCTGCACAGTTTCGAGCGATTCGCGTACACTTTGCGTTCGGATCAATTACTATATTAATACGATTTTCGTTCATATTAATAATTCATGATAATATTGTTGTATTGTGTTGTATAGAGGAGTCGACTACTGTCGTACTCGTAGGACCGTCTCGATATGATATTAAGTTATGATGTAATCATTCGTCACGACGCAATAATAATAATAATTGTTAATCGTTAATATTATCGTTATCGTCACGATATTAATTTTAGTCGTTTCAAATAAAGTTTGTTTTTATTTTTTATTTAATAATATTTAACTATTGTAAATAATATAACGGGTGTGTACAATTATTATAATTTACGATCTTATCATTATTATTATTATTATTATACTAATTAATATGTAATATTTTATGTGAAGCCGCCGAAATCCGAAACGAGATATCCGCAGCGCAGTTAATCCGTGCGGACGCTGTCGTGTACATAAAAATATTATGACGGTTTTTAGGATAGTGACACTCATCTAATTTATTTTATATAGACTAAGATACAGCGTGTAGATATTATTATTATTATTATTATTATTATTATATAAGAAGCAAATACAAATTAATGTTGTATTGTGCAACATACTGTATAATGTATTATGCGATCCGGAATTCGGGCCTCGTGTTTTGCTATATATTTATTATAATAATGTGTATGATATTGTATATTATGAATTTTATTATTGTACCATAATAATTAGCGTTTTATTTTTCCAGTTACCAAATATTATAAGAATAATATTATGTACCTACCTAATATATTATGATTATTATTGCATAGTTCGTCTGTTATTGTTTTTATTTTATCGGATTTTTTACTGTTAATTTTTTTTTCAACTATATCTATTATTTTGAATTAAAACACGGCCGAATTCCGATTTAAAATGTGTCATTTTGCTCTATACATTATAATATAGTGCGATGTTCAGTGAATAAAATATTTTACTCGTACTATACGCTAGATAAAATAAAAATCGTTGTTTTTCAGTTAGTACTTATTCGACGGTTGCATCCTATTATACCTCTAACACGAACATATAAAGATAAAACATTGTATTCTATTATAATATTATGTAATATTATGCATAATATAAAGTATACTTTTTTACCTGCGCGACGCCTGATAAACCAAGAAAATACAATAAACACTACATCGCCTAATCGGTGAAATTAAAATAAGTGGAATATCAAAAAATCGTTGGGCACGAAAAAAAAATGATATTAATTCATATACATACCCCACCGGGTGGTCTGTGAGCTGACCCTTTTTTTAGAGAGCATTATATGCGAACAAAACCCCAAAATAACACTTTTCGGAAAGAAAAAAAACATAATTGGTAGGTACGATCTACGTTAGCCACTTAATTATGTGACAAGAATTATTTTGAAATTATTATAATATAATATAATCTTTTTCAATAAACACGTCTTTATGAAAAATAATATGTTTTAAAACCAACATGAAAAAAAAAAGAAAATATCCCATATAACTATTATTTTCCAGGTATAATGAGAAGTTGCTGTAATGTAAAAATGGTTAACATAAATACTTTTAAGATGTGTGAGCATATTTTATTTAGGGGAGCACATGTGTTACCAGCCCTCCGACCAAAGTCTGCGCACTCCTATGGATAATATATATAATTTATTGTTGTCGTGCCGATAATAATATTGTGATTTCAGCTCGATACGATCGTCAAATTGTTGTCCAGCTGTGCTATTAACCAGTGGTTAAACTTTTAAAGGGTTTGTACCACTCCATATATAAATTAAAATGCATAAATAATTTCAATAAAACCATTACATTCGGGTCAACGTATCTTATAGGTCAATATTTAATATGAAAATACTTTAAATTATATAAATTAATGAAAATCAATCCAGCAACACGCAACGAATCATGAACGACGATTGAGTCTTTAACCTACCTGTTTATCATATAAGCCACTACTATAATATAAAGTGTTCTTTTAGAAGTAAAAATTATTTTACTAATTTTGTTGGGTCATATACTTGTATGTATTTTTTATCGTACCTATAATCTGTCTTAAACACTTTACAATCAAAGACGTAGGTAATCTTTTAATTGTCGCGGTTGATCGGGGAGTTTTTTCTAGGCCCAACACCGCGAGAATGGGGCAGGTAACCCTACAAGATATACAACCAAACCGTCAGTTTTTCGTGTGCTCGGATACACGGACAGAGTCGTTTGAGCGGGTTATCCACGTCGAGTACTGCAGCACGGACAATGAATGGCCTGCCATCAATCCGATTTAATACAATAATAATATTAAATCACGGAACGTTAAGCACGCGAACTATAGCGAGAGCGGTGGTTTTATTCTCTTCTTTTTATATAGGTTCTTCCGCGGACAGAGAGAGGGAGAGAGAGAGAGACGTCAGACAAACTGTGTTTATATATCAAGCGGAGCGTGCAATTATGTACCTCTTTGCCTACATGAAAAAAAATTTAATATAGGCATGTGCAGTACCCTATATACAGTGTATTGTTACCAACGAACGTCGTTCTTATTCTCATTATTATTATTATTATTATTGTTATTTTGTTTTCCTCGCTGATCGCATTGTACACGACAATTCGTGCGCGGAAAACCACTGTGCAGCGGAAGGATTGTCCGCGCGAGAATTAGGGCAGCGGTAGGGTGTCACGTTACCCGCCGCGCTGTCGCATCTAGGAATACCTATATACCGCTATTATGGTATCGCGCGCGGTTACCGTGTTTCGTTCACGGTACACCGGACAAACCTCGTGATGAGGACCGCGAAATTGTGTGCGGTCCGAAACGCTTTGAGCGATACGAAATACATTTTGTGGCACGAACTACGAATAGTCGATGTGTATAAAATGTTCAGCGCAAACTGTATTGTGAGAAATCGTCGTTTTTTTTAACCGTGTGTGTTACCCTATATTGTGTCTAACCTATTGGCGATTATTTTTGTTTTCATACGAACATATTTCAATTGAATTATATAATAATATAATACTATGATATAGTAGAAAATCTATAAAATACAAAATATTTACGATTTCGAGTCGATTGGTAGGTTGGTCCGCCATTAATGGTATAATCCGGAGTATCTGAATTTTATATTTTTTATATACAATGAACTAAATTGAAGATTCATAATGATAATATTATAGTTAGCATCGTTTTTTGTCTTCATATGATACGTCATGTTAATTACAACGAAATCAAAATGTTGTGTTATTTAATATTTTCTAAAAAGTTAAATTTGTTTTCAATATCTAAAGCGTTCGCCCTTAACAGTCGATGTTTCGTGCCAAACAAAAATTAACCAATACTATAGCGGTACCTACCATAATAATATTATGTTGAGTGCTCATACAGCTCTAAACAGTTAGACCTATGATATTGGTTGGTGCGTGGTTACATATGATGGTATTGTAAACGGTTTGTTAGTAGGGGGGGGGGGTATCCCCCGCGGTAATTACAGCCTGAAATATAGCAATTCCCAGAGATAAAATATTAACGTAACAATACAACGATATATTGTATAGTCGGATGCACGATAACTATCCAAAAATAAGTGCATACCAGTGAATTTATTCCCATACGACCTTCTGTCGAGGGCATAGTTTGGGAACGTTTGCCTATAATAATATGTGTGCTGTACAAAAAATTAAAAAAACATAAATATATTTTAGATTTTTAGCTTTTGCGCTGGGAGGACGTATTTGCTACGACGAAAGCGTTTCGCGTGAACATGTTTCTATTTTATTAACTTATATGAACTTCTTGTTTAACAAAATAATATTCTGTTTAGCGAAAAATGTTCGAGAAATAAAACATGAAAGTAAAATCAAAACGGTTTAATTCTATATTCATATATTATATCGGTATAAATGTATAATACGCATTTTTTTGTTGACCGTGAGACTTGGGTATGACATGGAAGTTTTACCGTATTACAGGTATCTATTATATTTTAATCCAATCTACCTGTAGCACTTTCGCGTTGTCGGTTGATTTATAGGTCGAAAAGTATAATATGTTAATGATGATATTATAATATAATTATTTATTATATTCACTCATTATTCGCCGCGGATTCTTTTCAATTCGAAGCTTCGCATTTGTACATTCGTATTTGTTCACTCCGAAAGAATACGTTTTTACTTTTTCGAAAATTAATTTAAAAAAATAAACATAGCGTGCCTGTCGAACAAATTTCGAATCAAAACCAAAACGAATCGCTGCCAGTTTTTCTTTTTTTTTATATACATAATATATTGTATACTTCATTTATATCTTTTTCGATATACACCCTTCCGGACAAAAATAAGTGCTCTAAAAGTTTCGCGTAGCCTTATCAGGTATCGATCGAAAATGCAGTCTATATATGTAGTCAGCATATACATATGTGCACTTAGAAAAAGTATATATAATAAATGGTCGATTCTCTCGACGGTATTGCCCTGGCGGCCAGCATCGGCGCAAAAATAAAGCTCGAGAAAAAGAGTGATAAATGTCTACGATTGCAATCCCTGCAGGTTCCAATTAGGACTAATGACTATCGTTCTTCGAGGTGAACGCTGCGATGCAATATACAATTATAGTGACCAACTATTAATACAACAAAGTACAAAATAAAATAAATGTGTTAGTTTATTTTGTATATATTTCTAATTGTGTAATTATAGTTATTTTACTCCTACCATTTGGCGATTTTCTTTCGCTTACCGTGCGAAGGTGGATCGGTGCCCCTCAGCTGATGACGACCCGAATATAACATATATGTGTAATTTCATTATTATTCTCTTACATAATTGGCTTACACAGTTTTTACGAATTCGGTATAAATAGCTTAAACGATGTATTTAGAGAAATGGCGTAGAAGGTACACTTGATTTGGAGAAGTCGTTTGTACTGCTCCACCACAATCCTACAGGGTTTCCGCTAAAAACAGTGTTCGGATTAGATTAGTATTTTTTTATCTAGATAAAGATAATGCAACTTAAATGTATCTAGATAGAGATACAAGATAACTTAACTCATATTTATCTAGATAAAGATAAATACTTTTTTATCTAGATAAAAAAAAAGATACAATTATTTTTTAAATAGTTATAAGTTTTAGTATATTTTAGTTGGGCACTAGGAACATAATAATAATAATGATATAAATAAAAATAATTACATTATTTATGAACCATAAACTTTGTTTGAGAATCTATATAAATATTTAAAAATTTAGTACAATTTCGCGATTTTTATCAATAAAAAATGTATCTAGATTAGTAAATAAATTATCTAAGATGAACGTTTAAGATACCTTGTAACTATTTATCTAGATAAGATAAAAGATGATCAAATAATTATCTAGATATTCATCTAGATAAATTTATCTAGATAAGGTCGAACACTGGCTAAAAAGGACCACTTGGGTAGTATAGTATAGGTCACCGCCGCAGTAGGCGGTAAGTCTCTTTTCATCCTTTCATCAGGAATTAGTCGAGATGATTTTTTCACGTGGATGTTTGGCCCGGTCATTCAAAGACTTTAACGATTTCGTAACTCTTTCTGCAATTATTATTGTTTTCATTATAAAAGCGTGTAAGTCCACGTGTATATAAGGTTTGATTTGCGACATAAACTAAAGTGGTGGCGTTTATGATTAGTAGACAAATTGACCAAGGTTGCGGTATGCGGTAGTATTGAATTTAATTTCTGTACAGTGTATATCGGCAGGGTAGGTAGATATATTTTCATATATACCTAATAACGCACATTATAAAAATTATTTTGTTGCCGTTTTTTATTTTTGAATGTTTTTTCCATCTGACGGATTGACGACGCGGCAAGTCTCCGAAGAAATTCGCACGCCCTAAAAAACATAATATTATAATATTTATAAGTTTTAAAAGTTATATAACACTGCGCCGTTGGTCAGCTTCGTCGTCGGCGGAAGTGCATCGGGTGTCGCGTGACAATGAAAAACGTTATTATATTATTGTCACGCCGTTATTGTTATCGTACGTCCATATAATATACATATAGGTATATCATAGTGAGGGAGAGCATAATAAAATATTACATTTTGTGCAGGTCGTCGTCATTATTTAATAAATCGCGTCTAGTGCGAAACGAGCAATAGCCGCTGCTGTGCCGCCGCCGCGGAGCTGTGTTTGGAGGCGAACAAAATAGGCGTCGGATAATATATTATATTATACTATATAGGCGAACGCGCACAATGGGGGCGCGGTAGTTTTTCGTATTATTATTTTTTTTTTATTCGCCGTTTGTTGTTTCGCGTATCGTTATAACTTTTTTTTAGTGTTAATAGTCCGCGCTGTACCACGTCGCGCCAACCGAGATAATAATACGACCCGCCAACAGAGTGAATAATATTTAATTATTTCCTGTTTTTTGAGGAGCCGGTGCGACTGCAGAAGCAGCTAGTGTGTGGTGTGGAAATAAACAACGAGCCGATCAAACGAACTCTTTTTTTTGCACACACACACGCACTAGTATATACAATAATAATAATATTATTATACTCCCTTAAATTTTTTTCCCTCAGCTTTCTACATCCGACGACGTCCGCGGGGTGAACCGCTGCGAACACCGGCTACACGCTGTAAGTGTACATAATACAATAGTAACAACACATAGTGGGCGGACAAGAAAATCGTCGGGTTTGTTGCGCAGTTCGGTATATATCCAAAGTATATATTTATAAAAACACAGTGCGAAAACGAAACAAACAAAATATAATATACAGACGTATACATACAATAAATTATTATTCATATTATATAATGTATATTATGTACTGCAGCGAGTTCCACTCAATGGCAATCGTCACGTGGTGGTTGTTATAATAATATATAGAACCGGCCGTTTGTTGGAATCAAAAGCGAAAAACCCAAACCAAATCACACGCTTGCAATATTGACCACAATAAATAAATTAACGTATAATATTATTATGGTGTGTGTCACGTCGAATGTTCAAATTTATATTACAAAAATTTATAAATTACATGTAGGTATATCTAACGTAAACACTCACAGAGGAATGTAAGGCCCCTCTATCTTACATTATTGTGTCTGGTTATTTATTTAAACAAAGTATATATACGTTTGAGGGGAATAGTAATGTTCACGTGCTTGCCCCTAGGTATAGTGCAGTGGTTTAAATTTGAAATGAAAAAAAAGATGTGTAGGTATACTTATTACTTATTACTATTAACATAGTTTAATATGACCATAAGCCAAAAAATACCTTATATACACACACAAGTCTTACATTTTGAAAATAAATTACTTCAAGTTTAAATACAGTATGCATCATAATAATTTATATAGCTAGACGCTTAAATATTGACAATTTTTTCTTTCAATAATATATTATAATATATTAATATGTATAACAAGCTTATACATGCACGGAGACTCCAAAGTTATGTGGGGGGGGGGATGAAGTCTACCTATTGACTCTTACCTCCTTCCCGTCCAACCAAATAGACCACAATGGGGATAGCCTGCAAAAATCAATTTTACGTAGGTATACAGTGAAACCACCCGTAACTAAATAGCGGACGTTATTTTTTTTTGGTGGGGGGGGGGATATTTTCATTACTTATTTACCAAATTAGCGGTTACCGAGAGTGTCTGTTATTCTAGGTGTTTCACTGTAGGTATACATTAATATGATGGGTACTCGCTGCAGCAAGAAGTGTGACGCAGTCTCGACGTTATTTGTCCGCGTGCATTATCGTTACAACGAGAGGATATTAGTGTACATACACAACGTGTACGATAATAATAGACCGTTTTGACGACAACAAAAAAAGGCTTCAAATTTCGACTAATTTTTAACGCCAGTCGTAGCGGTGCGTTTAGTACACACACACACACACACATACACACTACGACGACGACGACGACGACGAAGGAGACCCGGTAATGAACAAACGGCCGGAAGGGTCGATCGCCGCGCATGTGTGAGTGTGTATATATTTTTTTTAATTTTGCCGTATGCCCCGAGGGCTCGTCGTGCCAAGTACGTATAATACGTACAGCGACGGCCGGGGGGTAGGGGTGGTTTCGAGCCAAGTCTCTTTTTGTATTCGCTCCCTCTCAACGATATACACGCGCTCTATATATGTATGATAAACGCCGCGTTCGCTCTCTTCGTCGCGTTTTACCCGATGTACACAATCATGATGATGATCATCATCATCATCCCCTCGCGGTACGTCCTACATAAAATGTTAATACACTGCAGCCGTGTATGTGTGTGTGTGTGTGATGTGCAGTATTGTGCAGACCTGCACCTCCGTTTACCGACCGATTTTATCATTGAACATTTCCTAATTGACCAAATTCGCTCCCCCTCGCCACACGCAGCATCATAATAATATAATACATATATATTACGATAATATTGTTATATACATCGTCAAATGCCACCATCACAATACATTACACGGCGTTCCGATATTATTATTATTATTATACATTATTGTACTTCCACCGAGCGGATATATTTTTGTTTTCGTGCATATTATAATATTATACGAGTGTGTGACATTGGTGCGCGCGCGTTGTCTTCGCGTGGTCTGCTGCAGTGAGCATACTATTTACAATATAATAATTATCGCGGTTCGTTATGAACGTGTTGGCGCGTTGCCAATAATAATGTACAAACTGCCATTAAGTTATTCAGTTATGATCGTTTTAAAATGTACAGTTTCAAAAAAGTATAATGATTTACTCAAAAATAATAATATCAATAAAATCCTACGTAGTGCCCCAGATAATTTATCTTACAATTAAATTGTACAATATTGGTCATTTCACTATAATATCCAAACTAACAGCACACTACTGAAACTGGTGAACGAAAATTTGCCACGTCGTACAGACGGAGACAACACATGCGGGTAAGACCAGTCCCATCTGTCGTTGTTTAGGTAATACATTATACGTCCGGCCGTGATAATATTTTGCATTTTCCGTACGGCACTCTGTTTACGATTTATCTCGTCTGCGGACAAGCCGCGGGTTGTCGCGTATATATCGTAGCGCGCCCGCGCCGCGGACAATGAAGAGCGAAATTAAAAGAGCTGAAAAAGCCGGCGGGGAAGGGCGTGAGCGGAAAGAGTTGTGCTCTTTACAATAATATGTTTTGAATACTTTGTTCCGTCCACACTGTAATAATATATTATTATGTTATTGCGTATGTACATCGAATCTACTGCACGTAAGCGTATTGTGTTAATATTATTATTATTATTATTAAGCCAAATCGGTACGAATGAAAAGTGATTGGATTGGATTCGTCTCGATTGGATGCGAATGTATTACCTACTTCCTATCACATAAATTACGGACGACCTTAATAATATATTATTTAACGCGAGTGGTCCTGTCCTCGCAAAGTGTCTATTATACCTAACTCTTTGCCATAAAACCTAAACAAAAATAAAGCCGCGGCCATACGCGTATTTATTTTCGCAGTGCTTCACGACGATTGTTCATATTGGACATATCCCTATCAGATAAGTGGATAGTAAATAATATAGGTACTATTTTAATATGAATCAGATGATGATGACGATGATGATATTGATCAAATACCTAGGGTACATAATTGACGTACTTCACAATATAAAACTGTACGCTGTTGTATATAATTTATAATGCAGTTCTTGTACCTTTCGTGGAAAGTTAGTTTGTAGCTATATAGACTTATGCATATTTAACCTATAACTATAGTGAAATAACATTATAGAAACGTAAATAAATAACGAAACAAATCTAAATTTACGGTTATAAAGCTGGTCACTCCTAAGCATGATACGATTATTTATATATTTTTTTTAGAGGTAATCATATAATATCCTATGTTATAAGCAGTTTATTTTATGATCTTAAAAGTTTTTTAGTATCAAAAATTATATTTTAAAATTTATTTAAAAAAATAATACATTTAATTTGCCGTTAATACGACTGTAATAATGTGTGCAGTATTGTACCTACATTATATTATTATTTATACAAAAACATAAAATACATTAAACGGTAGTGGTAAAATATTAAGAATTATATATTATGACATTTTGTTATTTCTGTTGCCAAAATTCTGTACAATGGTTAACCTTATCATTATAAATATCATGTAATCTAAGTGCTAACAGCTGTATAGGTATTTTATGAATTGCGCGACAAACAATTTAAATCTAAAACTCGGGTAGGTACCTATCGTAGATACTAATTTATTCACTCTAAACTATTTAGTCGAATTAGGTATATTATTTTTATGTGATACTAGCTGATTCCGAGCACTCCCTTGCCCATTAAAAATGCAACCATATATGAATAATATGTTTAAAATAATAATAATAGCTTTTAGACCTAATGCAACAATTTGTAAACAAAAATTTCCATAGGAAATCTCAAATGAAATCCCCGTTTGAATATCTCCCGGGGTTGGTCCTATCCCTTTTTAAATTCACCTATCTTCTGTCCAGAGGTCTAATCTATCTCTGTACCAAATTGCATCAACATCGGTCCAGCCGTTTAGGAATGCATAAATGACTCACAGACAGACAGACAAACATTCATTTTTATAATATGTATACATTTATAGTATATACGAATGGCGTGCGATTTTAGATTAAAATGTAAATATTTTTCTGATCATAATTATAATGTCGTGTCTAATTTTTATCGAACATGAATTTCGAACTTGATAAACTATTATTACGCCACTATCGGTGATCTGACGACAAAACACAAAATTGTACGATTTACAAAATATAATATTTTATTACTGTCGTCTATACAAGATGGTATGAGATATCTGAATTTGAATTGGCGCGAAAACCGCTCGTACATATCAAGATAATAATATTGTCTGCAGCATATAGAACGTCATACTGAAACGGCGCTACACATCCACCGAAACCCATGACGACGGATCGCGAACTTCCTCTGAGCATTTCATCCGACACGTTGTTATACGAGAAACAATACGTTTCCGGTCACGGTATACGAGACATATTATGGTATTGGATTAGAAAATCGGTCGGAACTCTATTGCGGCGGTGCGGCACCGGATATTGCCGCGTATATAGGTAGGTTTAGGTGCCCTATATATACCTCGAAGCAGATATATTATATTATATAATATAGGTACGACGCGTGTGGATGTAAAAAAAAAATAATAATAATAACAATAATTACGATGGAGATGACGATAATAATAATAGTAATAATACGAGCCACCGCGCCGGTGCGCGTCTTCTCTCTAATATATTTCGAGTTTATTAATTACCGGGTAATGTATGCGCAACGGAGTGGTGCAGGTTCGTAAATAATTGATGAGGCGCACGCCATGTCGTGAGCGTTTCAGGGGTAGATCCGATAAGACGCATTTTGTCGGTAATTGATTTAAATTAGGGGTTTCTGGCCAGTAATTCCGTTAATGGCCCTCTGCATAATATCGCGCTGCGGCGGCTCGCATACACGGTTGAGGCGGCGGCGGCTACCTGACGTCAGTGCACCGGGACTGTGTGTATTAATAAGGTAATAATAAGTAGGTAATAACCGCAGATAACCGATCGTATACCGGTATATTATGTGCAGTTATGATGTACGTATGCATGCGCGCGCCGGCGAGCGTATACCGTTATTTTTTCGACGAGTTTTCCCCGATTTCGTAGATCGCTTTGAAAAGACTTGGCAATTCAAATTTTCAACCACTATAGGTGGGCACCTATAATACGGTTAATTAGTTATGAGAATTTATAGTTATTATAGACGAGTGGCCAATATAGTGTGACGATTGTACAGTGCGGGGTATCCCCGACCCCCCAAGCCAATCCATTCCGTTAACTTCACAAATAAAATAGGTATCTGCTGGTATACTTATTGTTATTACTATAGGTTAGTCGCTCTGCAGCTACTATATATATTTAAAAATTGTATACTTATATTTGACTTATCAGAAAAATATCCTGCTTAGGAGCATGAAATTAAAATAATATATATTATGCCAATTAATGCGTCCTTTAAAAAATACGAAAAACAATAACGATACAAATTGTAAAAATTAAATTTTCTCTTGGAGTCGTATTTGGATTGACTTACAATTATGTAAAATAAATAATATATACGAACCAAAAATTAAATATTATGCTGTTTGGGTAAATTAGTGTTTGTCTTTAAGAACTACCTCATTAAATATTAGGTAGAACGGCCCCAGCACGTGCACACAATACAATAACTACGCGAGTCCCCAACACGTCACATAGAAAAATTCAAAATTTTTTTTATTAACATTTTCTGCATGCAATTAGCATTTAATTACGGTTGGGGACACGTACGTATACCTATACGCGGTTCCGGATGAACACCTAATATATCATTCAGTCGTGTTTAAGTATTATATATTAAATAATATCACACTGCAGTCATGACTATATATATTTTGTAATCGTGAGCTAATACAGTGCTGGTCTCGGACGACCGTTCAACCGCATAATATAATAGTTAATTAAATAGGTCACTTAAATCCAATGCGAATAATTTCCCTTCGCATATTATGATAATAATATTATGATCGTAATTAAAAAATAAACTTTTAACAACTCGTCATTTAACCCTTTGTAGGTCACTATAAAAGCGTAATTTATAATATTATCATGTACAAGGGAAAAATGATGTGATTAAGGTTTTCTTTCATTTTTTTTTTTTCGTGCATTAACCCATCAAATATTTTATCTGTCCGACTCTTTAGTCTCGTGTACCTAATTAAAACACACTAAAAAGTAAAAGTATTGTTTTCTGCCGTCCGAGATCTTTATTGTTATAATTAAAATAATCTACCCTCCCTGGATTTAGAGTATATCACTCAGTATCAGAGGTGAACAAAATAAAAAAAATAATAATAAAACGCATAAGTTGTTCGAGACCAACCGACTTGGATATAGATTAGATAATTCCATTGAGTACCTATATTATATTGTGTCATAATATAATATATCGTCATAATAATAATTTAATATAATGTGTAATTTAATATATTGACATAATAATCGTCACCCGACGATTTTCTGTAACGCGTAATAAATATTATATATTTCGTTTGTCGATTTGAAATTGTTGGGATAGGTACACGACCGGACTTCTGCAGAAGAAGTTGTCTTTGTGATAACGACTTAGGTACAGTATTATTATTTTCGTATTAGGCTCAGGTTGACATAGTATTGCCTAAATGAGATAAGAATAGGAAATAATGAATATCATCATATACAAATAAAAGCACCTAAAGATAAGATATACCTAACATACACGAAAGTTTCATTCGAGGCAGGTATTTACATGATCTTGGGCAATCTGAACAACAAATGTATCCTAAGTTTACAATATGTTCATATTATTTCTGATTTTATTTTTATATTATAATCCTGAATGGTTTATGGTACTTAGTAGGTATAATACGTAAATTCAAAAAAAAAAAACAACAATATTAAAATACAATACATTACAATATTAGATAATATTATATGGTTGCAAAGATGATCGAGTTAATGAAACAAATTTAAGTTTATCAGTTCAAGTTAAATCAATATTAAAAACCCTAAGCTGTAAATGGATTATTATCAAACAATATAAGTTTAAAAGTTTTAAAGTTAATATGAAGAAATGTATTAGCTTATTTAACTCAATTAAACAGACAGGAATATCATTATTTTTAATTACCACCTGAGTCACACCGATAGTGAAACTAAAATTAGGTAATTTTAATGACTAAACGTTTTGTAAAACAATGCATCTTACTATTCTTTCTTATTGCACACTGGCTGTAGTGGGTTTTGTCAATTATTCCTATGTTTATATTAACTAAATTATTAAATTAAGGAATCTTATTTGTTTGTTATTATTTTAAATTATTGTAATATTGTTACTTGAATATTTATAGCCAAACAGCTATATAGTCTATAGACGATTTATATAGGACTTGGTAATACATTATTTAAAAGGGAGATGGTATTTTGCGCCAATTTAATTACGTGTAATTTGCGCTACCATTTACCAATAGGTACATTTAAGCGCGTATGTAATTTGCGGCGAAATATAAAAATTAAACATGTAATTTGCGCCACGACGGAAAACGAAATGGAATATGTAATCTGCGTCACACATTCAATTTTAATTGTTGGAATTTACCAGCAGATAAATTTACTGACATAGCATCGAAAATACGATAAGACCAACGTGTGCCGGATATAATATGATTGTTGTGTTCTACTAATAATAAATAGAGAAGAGATCGATTAGGTATAAGCTAATAAAAATTATCAACTGTCAAAATATCGAACAATATTGAACAGCAGTATATCCAAGCCTGAGCATAAACGAGTAAAAAAGTTAAAGTTAAGTTATTTTTAACTTTTTTAAATTTAATCACAAATGTACAATTATTAAGAACATAATATTATTATATATTTTAATAAGTTATTTTTTAATTAAAATCAATTAGATTATGATCATATTATATTGGCTATTTCCCGTGTTCAATAATATTTAGGAGTTTTTTATTTATTTATTTATTTATAGATACATCGTAAAAATTAGTAGATTAACAAGAAGTGATAATAATGAAAAATATACATGGAAAACATAGTTATAATTATAGACTTAAGTTTAAACTTATACTAAACAGCGTTCAGCTTAAAAGAGTACATGCTAAGGTAAAATAAAACTAAAGACAAAAACATTCAGTAGAGATAAATAATAACATAGTCAGCTACAGATCAGGAGCTATTAAGTAGGCTGAGCATTAGTATATATTAATGAGTATATATTTATAAAGATATTTAAAAAAAAAATAATAATAATAACATAACTTAAGTTAATGAGTTAATTGAAAATTTTCATATAACTTTTAACTTAACTGAGTTAAAAAAATAGGTTAACTGTTAACTTTAAACTTTTTAAAATGTTTTCTATCAACTCAACTTAACTCAGTTAAAAATTATCATTAACTTGCCCAGGC
>NC_042495.1:2100831-2102406 GCF_005508785.2 Acyrthosiphon pisum | reverse complement strand
TAGGGGTAACACGTCATTAATAAAGAAAAATATACAATTTACTCAGTACCTATCGGACAAGTTAGTCACTTTTTTCAACTACCTAGTTAAAGTTAAGTTACTTTAATATAAAAAGTAATCAAGTTAAAGTATAAGTTAGTTTCTGAAATTTACCAAATTTCTAACTTAGTTGGTCAGATAGAAGTTAGTTTAGTAAAAATAGTAACTTAAGTTAGAGTAGAAGTTAGAAGTTGGTTTGTTTTTAGCTTAAAATATAAATTTAAAAAACCATTTTTTCAAATGTAATGCATTATATAAATTAATTATTAAGTAGGTGGGTAGGTAACTAACTTGAATTATTGGTGATGAATGAAAAATTAAATTAAACAACTGTCAACTGATAATTTGATAAAATGTATCATATAGGTAGACAATATCCTTAATTTCTTGAAATATCAGTCATTAGAAGACAATAAAATAAGAAATTGAATCATTCAATAAATGAAAAAATAAACTAGGAAAATAACTAGTTGCTTATTATTTTTAACGAGTTAGATTAGATTATTTTACACATTAAATTCAACTAATTAAGTAACAAAATTAATATGAATTAAAACTAACTAGTTAGTGCCCATCTTTGTCCAATTTATTACAATTTATTTAAGATATTTAGAATAAAGGAAAAAGATATATCGTAAAAATGTTGATTATATTATTATAATTTTGTTTGTTTTCTATATACCTACTATACATGGCAAATATCCATTACCTAATCTAAAAATGATAGGTTTCATTAAAATAACTTTTAGTTTTGTACTTCAGCAGTATAACTAAAAAATAAAAATAAGAATTTAATAAATAATTGTTGTAAACTTGTACCTATATATAATTTTGGAAAAAATTAGATACATTCAGTTTTACCAAGTCAACAAACGTCTTGTTGCTATGTGCATATAAGTGTTTGGAAAATGTATTATTCGTTTCTGTGTCACAGTTATTACCAATCAGTATTAATTTGTTACGTCTTGCGAACATAACGAATAAATTTATCTACTTTTGTCTAAAAGTTAAATCGGTTTTTCATATTATAATCTGTTTATTCAACGTTCATCATAAAACCATGTCAAATAAAGCAACACGCGACAGTAGTTCATCTGTTAACCAGAAACTCTCCGAGAACGAAATTATGCAAATGGTTTTTATTGATCTTCGGTCAAACAGACCGAAATCGTTAGATGGTTACGATTTTAACAGCTTGCCGGTTCATAGACGGTTTATATCTTTACCTAACATGGCCGTGCGGGCAAATCCTGCAGACAAAGTAACAGAGTTTGGATGGAAATCAATGCCAAATATAACACTTCCTGCTGTGGACAATTTCCAGGAAAGTAAACAGAAATCGTCGGAAATCGGTAATTTTCATAGTTTGCTGGAGCACGATAGGGCTGTATCGTGTCCTAACATGACCCTGCTGAAAAATTCCGCAGCTGAAGCACTAGAAACCGGGTGCAAGTCTACGCCCAATATGATACTGCCGGTTAATACAGTTGTCGACGATATCCGGGAAAATGGACAGAAACCCTTCGGAAAACTGCG
>NC_042495.1:2096698-2099446 GCF_005508785.2 Acyrthosiphon pisum | reverse complement strand
CATGGCGAAGTGAAGTATTTTATCGGGCAATTTATTTTTTGAATGACCTACCTGGTAAGGTAGACCCCTTGACTACTTAATATAATACTTATTGTTTAAGTTATTATTCTTATTAAATATCATCTTCAAATGAAGTTGATCTTGTACTACAATTTCTCACTAAATCCAGTACTCACCCAACCGGCACCCCTTTAAAACTATCGGGAAACTATCCTTCAAAATCACGGTCAACAAGTCACAGTTATATACCTAGTCTATAATTTAGTTTTGGGTTGGAAAAAAATTAAGTACCTACGCTAGCGTTGTGTAAACAAATTAACTTTTTTTTGACTTAATAAAAAGTTAACAAAAAGTGTATATTAACTTTTATTTTTTTTATTATTGGTGCATATTAACTTAACTTAACTGAATTAAAAAAAATCATTAATTTGCTCAGCTTTGAATATACCTACATACTACATAGAGTAGGTATACTTATAAACGTTTATTTATAATTATTATAATATTACCTACTGATTTTCTATTATAATCAACTTGATTATTTACTTATTTTAAAGTGGCGCAAATTACAATTTTTTTAGGTAAACGATGGCACGGATTACTTAATGTCCTTTTATTAAGTTATGTGTAGCGCAAACTACAACCTTAAAAAGAGGCGAAAATTGCCAAAATTAATTTTTAGATGTAGTGGCGCAAATTACATAAATATTTTTTTGGAGGGGTTGTTTTTGGTGCAAAAACGATTTTACATTGTTGACATGTGGTAATATATGAGTTTATTCTATGTATTTCTTTTGTAGTTCTTCTAAAGCTCTTCTATGTACTTACTATTTATACACTATGAAATATGTGGAATAATATCTAAAATCATATATAATTTAATATTTATTTCTTATATTATCTTCGTCTTTTCAACCATATATCTACAATTATCCATCTATGCTGGATAATAATATATAGTATTTAATCGATGGTATTAGAGTCCCCAGAGGTGAATGAAAAAATAAATACAACGCGATATAAGACCGACCTATGCGAATCATCGCGCGTTTCATCTGTACGAGACGAAATTAATATTATGTTACCCGAGATAAAAAAATAAATAATATTTAAAATGTGTCAACACACGGCCGAAGAAGCCTTTTTTTGGATAAAGGCAGTACCTACCATGGATATAATATTATTATTATCATTTTATGTTTATAAAAACAAAACAAACACGCTGTAGATATATTCTGACATGCGGCCGACTCGTAAATCGATCGCACACTATTTTATACGTTGTGACAATATAATAATAATTGTTGATTGCCGAAAGACTAAAAAAAAAAAAACAAAACCAGTTTTCAGCGTTTTATTTCGATCGATGGAAATAAATTACTTAATTCGTAAATTCGTTCCTATAATATATATTTTGATACACCGTCGTTTCTAATTGACTTATTGTGTTCGGGGGGCAGGTTTGTGGCGGATGTGTCGCACGATAAGTTATTAGTGAATACGACACACACAGCATGCGTATTCATAGTCATCGGTGTCCGTTACTGCAGATTATTGCTGTATAATAAATATTAGGCATATATACTGAGTAAAACTTATATAATATAATATAATTAAAAATAAAATAATAATGATAATTTATATTTTATTTATTTTTTATTGACGCAGGGATGGGCAACTGGCAGCCCGCGTACCATTTTTAACTAGGCTATGCTACATGTTTTCAAATTACTTAATAAAAATATAAAATGTTAGGATTTTTCGTATCTTATTTTATTATATTCAAAAAATTATTAAAATCGATAATATAAATAAATGTTTAAACGTAGATATGAATTCTTTTCTAATATTGAACTATTAAATGCCTTAATATTATATTATTTATAGGGGGCATAATTAACATAGCCTTTCTTTGTTTGCTTTTCGTGTTCTGTGGGCAACTAGATTTTTGAACTAAAAAAATCGGTCCTGTAGGAACATTAAGTTTCCCATCCCTGTCTATAATATGTTGTCGTATACCTAAGCTCGATGGTACACAAAAACAATATATGACAATTCACACTATTGAATAACTTCACTATATAGAAACAAACACTGCACAAAATACGAGTCTCTATGAAACCCTCCCAAACATACGGACCTCGCCCGACTTACCCTTCTACCACGGTGCTTACGTCCTTATTGTACAAAGTGCGACCTCGGATGCCATTTGCTTCATTATTACGAATATTATACTGTATATTAATTTTATTATTTAATAAGTTGGAGCATACAACAAGATGTAGATACTCTATAATATAGAAGTGTACAGCGTATTTCAAAAGACCTGCAGTATCGCCTATCCGAGTTCGAAAACGATATAATAATATTATGTATGCATTATAATTTTTAAAAATTCTGTTATTTTTCGAAATTAATCTACTTATAATATTATTATGGAAAGTCCGATTACTTAAAAGTCAGAAGCTTAAAAAAAAAAATTCTTTTGTGCAGTTTGATTTTAACTAATCAAAAAAAAAAAAAATATTACAATGAGTTGCTGAAAAAAAGTCAGACAAAGTAATATTTTGCACTTTTTTGAGAGGAATATAGACACAGTGATATGTCAACAAAAACTAAAACGGATCGCGTTCGTCTTAATCAATCTTTATAAACAAATTGTAGAGAAAATCTATTGAAAGCATGGTTAAAGATCTACGTGTTTATCTTTAATCGTGATTGAAAGTCAAATCGTACAGAACGTGTATG
>NC_042495.1:2078014-2095102 GCF_005508785.2 Acyrthosiphon pisum | reverse complement strand
ATATGAAGCGGCAATTATAAAGAAATTTAGGAGATATATTATCTGGACCTGGACATAGATTTATATTAAGATATAATATAGATAAGTCCTAGATAATAGATAGTTATAGGTACTGAACACGTCATATTAACCAGTCCGGTATCATACTCGTATATCTATATTGGAGATGCGCGTGTGCAGAACCGGTATCTATATAAAATATTTCTATAAAAATAATATCGTGTAGGTATTATTATTATATTTTGTCGGCCAAATGTCGCGGTCAAATAAATTACACGGTTAGGGGTCTCGTGCGTTTACGAATTTTTTTTATCTTAATTTCCCGACACGGGCTTAAATGGACTGCTAATAATTCAACGAGCCTACAAAAAAAAAAAAAACAAATAACAAAAAAATGTTAATTAATTAACGTAGGAAATGACTAATGACCGGTGTAAAGTATAAGGGTGAGGTTTTTATTTTTATTATTATTATTTTCGTTTTTTTTTTTAGAAAAAAAAATAACATCGGCATTGCAGACGATATAATTAAACAGGAAGTGAACTCCTCCTCCCGTGTATGTGACTACCGAATGTAAACAATGAATTATGTAATTGCTTGTAAATCTATAAACCAAATACGCACACACACGCGAATAGGGCACATGGCTTCACAGCCCCTTCACAGTGATGGTATAAACACGAGCGCCCTTCTATGGGTTATCAGGTTTTAGCATCTGACAAACTATAGTCCTCTCTATATAATACATATATATGTATATGTATATATGACGTGTGTAAGTGGCTCTTTGCCTCTTTTCGGTCAGCGTACAATGTATATACGCGAGTAAGTGTATTTAATGTACAATGTACATATTATATATATGTGTGTATTTAAAGACCATCCATCTGTTTGCACGTCACTGCAGAGGGTCGTATATTATATAGGCACACAACAAAGTAACTGGAAACACTAGTTTTAGGGTCAACCGTCGGTAATTGAACCGGTTGAAATTAATATATAATGTATAAATATTAATAACAATAAAAACCGTAAATCGATTTGTATCTATTTCAGAAAAAAAATCGGAAGGTACTTAATATGTTATAATTATACTATGTGTCTAAATAGTGTATACGCGTCGTGTACACAGAGCGACTTTTCAATAGAAAAAATATATTTCCTAGTTTAACTTTTTGTTTTAAAAGGGATGAGTCCGTTTTGAACTGATTTTCTCAAAATGTTTTCAAAGTAGGTTTTTTTTTTTACATAGTTTTGAAGTCATTACAATGGAAAACAAGTACAGCGTGCTACTAGATATTTTTCCTCTGCAAAGACTACAATTATTGAGCAATCATAGATAATACTATGACAAATTATATAGGTATCATCACAGTTGTACTAGTTTTGCGCAGTAGATACGCATCTCCTTCACCTCATCCGGCCTATATCGTAGTTCTCCACTTCTCATTGGTTGATTTTTTTCTATGTTATATATGTATGTATATGATTGACAGCCAATAAGAAGTGGAGAACTACGATATAGGCGAAGTAAAGAGCGGAGGATAAGTATCAAAATGCTGTGATGATACCTATATAATTTGTCATGAATAATACCTAATATATGTTTTTAGGTATAGTGGAGTGAAAAAATATCTATTAGCAAGCTACGTTTAGTTGGGAATTTAATTTAATTTGTTTTTATTTGATGATTTGCGTTTCTATGGCAATAAACAATGCGTTACGGAGATGGGCCTCGGAAAAATCGGTTTGGGAAAAAAACAGCCCAATAACATATCTATGGTAACATTTTTTGCAAGTGACTTTCTCAGATGCTAATTTTATATTTTATTCAATCTCACAATTACCTATAGTATTCACCTATGATATAATAATATTATATTAGGTACCTATTATATACGACATAAAATCCCGCACACGTGTCAAAGTAATACCACTCGACATAATGGTGTATCTTCTGGGAAAATCCAAACCGAATGAAATTAAGTATAAATTCATATCGTCACTAATCCCTTGTAGCTGTGGCCGGTATCTATAGAAAAATTTAAACTTTATTCAACAAGCTTATCCTACAATTGGACCTACGGAAATCACTCAACAATAGTGACTTTTCCCTGCTTTTGAAAAAGGGAGAACCCTCAATCTAAAAAAATATTATTAAAATCTAAGTACTTTTTATAGGTTTTTATCTTTTTAGAACGAAATCAGCCATATTTCATTCCATATAATATACAATATTATATACCCGTTCAGAAGCAGAATATTATTCTTAGAATTTCATTATGTAAAAATCGAATATCGAACGAGTAAGTCAATTTGTAATTTATGTAGTATAACTGATTCCGTGCACTTTGTTGCCTATTAAAAATGCCAAAATGCCAACTCTTTATGAATAATATGTTTTATTTTATTTATACAACGGTTAAAATATAGAAAGTAATAATATCGTTATAACAATATTCTGATATTCAATTTATTTTGGATCATCATGTATTTTAATTAGTTTTATCGAGAAAAATCTGACACCTCAAGTTTTCAATTGAATGCTATTTATTTAAGTGCATTAGCATACACAATATTTTTTGTTTTTTCCTTCTGGTGCATACACAAATAAATCATGTTTTCCGACGCGTGAGCAGGCCACAATGTCACATACAGCTGTACATTTTTTTTTTCATTTTCAAAGACATTATTACGTGAAATAACATTCATTTTTATATACATAGATAAGTATTTAAAGCTTATAATATGAGTAGAGTAGTGCGGACCAACATTTAGCGTGGTATTTGTATAGGTACCACCTACAACTGCCTACCCAAAATTATCTGAAAACAAAACAAAAATACTTCAGACTTATCGGGAAAACGAGACAGTTTACATTTAAAAGAATCACTCTGTATACTACCAGTTACCCAGTATTATAACAATATAGTATGACTGTATATAACCATAGATACAGATGTCCTACAAATGGTTTGCGATATACAAACCTACAAAGTACCTACCTACGCATTGACGGAAAAACGATATCGATTTCAGAATATTATATTATAATTATTTTGATCGAACGTCGTGGGCGCATCAATTACGGATTGAAAAAATTTGTTTTGTACCTGGCAGTTTGCCGTTTTTATCGACACATTAATTTGTTATTAGTTAAAAAAAATCGAAAACTCGTTAACAGTTTTTAAAAGAGAGAAGGAATATGCGTTATCACCTCGACGTTGTATTTTATGATAAGTAGAATCACTGCCAATTAATTATTTGGTTTTTTTTTGGGACAACACAGTTAAATTTTACAGTGTAATGTGAGTAATACCTAATCATATAGGTATTCTATGGATCATATTTTGTAACCACGTCGAGTAATTCGATGTACATAAATACATAATATTATTACTTTTTGTATACATAAAAAACTTAAATATTGTGCATTATATTTATAAAAATTTAGACAGTATAACACTATGTCTGTATAAAACGTAATCCTGTTTGCCGCGTTTTGGCTCTTAAACTGTCGATCCGACGACCGTGGCAAGTGATTATTATATTATTACAGTACCTAATATTATTATAATAGTATAATAATAATAATAATATAATATTTAACGACCCAACTCTATTAAACGCACTACGCACAGCGCCTATTATCGTTTAATGATGTCGGGTGTGCGGGCTATTCAAACACACACACACATTGAGGAGACGGGGTGAGGATTAGCCGTAACTGGAAACAAGGATTAAACGAGCCGGATAGTACGAGGGAGGCGATCGAACATGATTCAATTTTAAACATACGTCGCAACTATAATATAATACAGTCCCCCTGCCGCCGGATAAACACAAACAAATCAATGACAATGAGAGAGCGAACCGACGCAGAATGATGAAAAATAATAATAATATAACAAC
This sequence comes from Acyrthosiphon pisum, assembly GCF_005508785.2. Classification (NCBI taxonomy): domain Eukaryota; kingdom Metazoa; phylum Arthropoda; class Insecta; order Hemiptera; family Aphididae; genus Acyrthosiphon; species Acyrthosiphon pisum. The sequence goes on along the minus strand of NC_042495.1, from coordinate 2,091,190 downwards.
AACAATAATAATATAATAAAAAAAATAAATAAATACGAAACATAAGTCTCATACCAGTTTTAAACACGGCCAGAAGCGAGTGTTAAGTTTTCCGAAAAAAAGAACTCGTCTAGAATTACGGCGAACGCGTTCCCAAGAACAATACGGGCGGGGGATAAAAGATTGAACAAAAAGTGCCAAAGGGGATGCGTTTGTTATCGGAGACGTATTTAACACCTACCCGGTTAGAATATTGTCAACTAAAAAACCAATTACGATAATTCCAGGAAAATGTATTTTAAAACTTCTTCATTTTTATTAGGTATTATTATTATTATTTTTTTTTTACCCTGTCCCTCTTTTTCTTTTGTCGTGAAAACTTTTAAAAACACTTCAGACGATTGGAGGTTTCATTTTTTTCTCATTCTCTCCCACTCAACCCCCATCTCTCTTTATTTATTTATTTTTTAAGTAATTCCGTCAAAGTTTTCTCAACTCTGTCTAAGAAAAAAAAATGCTTCATCACTTATGAAAACAATAAAACATCACTGCAATAAATAATTCGTCTTGAAACCTCTACTCTTATACAATTGTGTTTTATCGTTTCTATTATGTTGCGATTTTAATCCTTATATACCAATTATACCTACAGGCTAGTAGGCTACAGTTAAATACTCGTCATAAACCGATTGGTAACGACTTACAGGTTTTTACTGTACGATAAGAAAATATAATCAGTGCCTTGTAAACTAGTGAAAATATCGTGTCGTCTAGTTGGCTGCGTTGTTAAATATTAAATGACACACAATATTTTGTAAAAGAAGAATATTTTTATTCAACCCATATTATGTAAAACAAATTATTAAGTAATGAATAAACATTATATTGTCTTTCTAGAAATTACCTCTTATTTTCAACAAATCATAACTCATTTTTACAAACTTTTACCATATTTTACTTTTAATCTTTAGAATATTAATATTTATTTTTAATAATTCTAAGGGGCGAGCATGAAATAATTCTATCATACTATAATTTAATAATATTTTTTTTTTGAGAATATATATTTTTTTCGCCCAGTGAAAATTCTTTAAATATTTTACTGAATATAACAACGACGCCTATATTTAATATTATTATGTAATTATGGCATACCGCACAGAATACAAAACTTATGCCATATAATTATAATATTATTGACTATTGTGAGAGAGTACAGCTATGTCGAGTGTTAGCATTGAGCACTCACAATTTTCACATTCAGTAGAAATCAAATAAGCCGTAGTGGCGTAGTCGTTGTAATACTCGTGTAATGGACAATACATGTGTCGGTTCTGGGACAAAATGCCGTTTTGATGAATGTAAAATTACAGCTCATTTACACCCTACTCGTACATTAAAAAAATTTCGTTTTATACTCGTTTACACTTGTATGCATTCCGACACGAATATTTAAAAACTAGGTATGTAAGTTCGCAAATAATATTCGTATTGGGAATAAAAACGACATCACTTTGTAAATTCCTACTTTGGTACTAATGTACTAAATGTAAATGTTTAATAGTAATTTATTACAAAATAGTCACGTGCCAATATAATATTATTATAGTATTGACTATTTACGTCTTGATGACCAGAATAATAGGTACGCCTACCACACATGACTTACACGATTCAAGAAGACCATATTTGTGTGCAAAGTTATTAGATATATCTAGTATGTATATCTATATAAATATATAAATGTGAGAATGAGAATCGCGGTTTTATTTTAAAACGATAGCTATTGATAGAATATATCGCGGAGAAGGTTTTAAGCCTATTTCAATCCATGCATAGGTAGTTTAAGGGGCCTCGCCATCGCATTGATTTAAGGCAGGGATCGAAACCGTTTCAAATTTTAACGGTTACGGTTTTAGTTCTTGAGAACGGTTTTCTAAATTTTCTGGTTTTGGTTTAGGTTTTAAGACCGGTTTTTTAAATTTTTTGGTTTTGGTTTCGGTTTTAAAAAAGGTTTTTCAAATATTTTATCGGTTTAAAGAACGGTTTTTAAAAATTTCCATTTTATTTTCCTGTCTAATTACTGTAGATTCGATTTTTATTATCTATTAACTATTATAAGGGCCGAGTCTAAAGCCCTGAAATATGGCTACTTTGTATAATTAGTGTACAATATACGATGTAACAAATAAACGTTCAGCAGAACTAATTTCGTGTTATTAACTTGAATATTTTGTACCTAACTTAGGTGCCTCATGCCTACTTTTGCATTCGACATAATATTATATTGCCATATTATGGTTGAGATCATTATTCGATTACATTAATATTTAATTGTATATTACAATAACATCACACTATATTATTTGTATTTTCAATTTTCAATCATAAGTTTAGTAATAATATATATTATATTAATATTTCGTAATACTCAGTAACTGCATCGGGATTTTTATCAATAAATCCAAACATAATAATTTCTTCGTATAAAAATAGTAGAATTACAAATAATATAATTAACTTTATGGAATTCAAAGAAACCGACATTAGTTTTAAATTTTAATCCGTTTTTCAAGAACGGTACAAGAGCGGTTTTTCAATTCTATGGTTTCGGTTTGGGTTTTGAAAACGGTTTTTTAAGGTCTTAGGTTTCGGTTACGGTTTTTTAACCGGTGTTTCAAAGCTTTTGGTTCCGGTTCCAGTTCCGGTGTTCAGAAATGGGAAAACCGGTTTAACTGGTTTCGATCCCTGATTTAAGGAGAATCATTTAGGCAATTTCTAATCTCGTTGTCGCCACCCGAGATCTATGTGTTAGTCGTAAATGATTATTAGTGTGTGTGGCGTCCATGTGGGTCAATTGTAGCGGTACAAAGGGCTTTCACACGCACTCGCACGCACATGTCAGTTAGTAATATTGTGATCATGAAAAAATGTTTATTTATCACTCAAACACACGATTCTAATTCCAACAATAAGTCGCAGCGATTAACTCGATTTGTATTCTGACAAAATATTCTTTTTTTCCACAACATCTATGAGGCATCGGTCGAAGTACATTTTTAAAATTGTATTTAGTTAATTAAATATTTAAGCTTGAAATTCTGAATTTTTTTGAATTTTTTACAATTTTTATTGCATTTTAAATTACAAAAATTAAAAATGTCGCTCGACCGTTTCTTTGCATATATTACGTAAAATTCGAATATTTTTTCAGAATAAAAATCGTGATAACTGTCGGCACGTACTGTTGGAATTAGAGACAGTAGTTTTTGACAAAAAAATACGTGGTGGCGAGGCCCCTTAAGAGTAGGTAGTTAAAAAAACAAAAAGTAATTTCTAATAAAGTTAAATAAAAATCGATACATACTTCCTAAGCCCCATCAGACATCAATAAACGGGTAATACAAAATTCATTGCCGTCAGATAAGATCTTTTTAGAATATTATTAACAATTAGTATTATATGTAGGTACCTATATACTCATCGGCGGTGTACCGTTTTTTTTATTAAATGCTCACGCTAAGCAAACGTGCATATCTATAATCACGAGACAGGAAAAATCAGTGGCCCATCCTGTAGTAAACCATACATCAGTAATATTATTAGTAGGGCTTGAATTTAAATTTCCTAAAATCTATCTAAAAAGTCTCTAAAAATATAGCAAAAAGGGAATTTTAACTGCAGTATTAATGTCCTTAAAAATAACCCAATTTCCTTTAACGCTTCTTGAGCAATCGAAAATATGAAATAAATACGATTACAACACCAACAACTGACCAATTATAGTTGTTACTGGTTAATGGTTATTGAGTCCCCGATTCACGACAGCAATTAATCGCACATTCGCACTGTAAATAGATAAAGACGCATACTATACGAATCATAAACAGAACAATCGACATATTATGATAATAATGGTCAAAATTAGTTTCTTGAGCTATTATTTTGAATTTTGAATTTATTTTTATCTAAAAATGCAAATACCTAATGTGTAAATATGCAATAAAAATTAACAAAATTATTTAAACATATTAATATATACAATGTTCTGAAAACGCCAAAACTGTTAAAAATGAAAAATAAAAGTATCAGTTTTCAATTTTTCGACGTATGAAACGGATCTTGTACTTGGAAAGCATCGCATGGAACTTCCCGAAAATAATTGATTTAAAAAACGGGTCACAGTTACAAGGAGGTGTAGGTACCTACATTATATTTTATATAGATAGCGTTCCAGCCGGTATACAATTTATTATCAGGCCCTGATTTACGAAAGTGCAGAAGGAGAACTTGCACTTGGCCTCCAATTTCTGAGGGGCCCTGGTCTCCGTAAGTAGTAAATAATTGTTTTTTTTAAATTAATTCCACAAAAATGTATTTTGTAAAATGTAATATCAACTGTCAATGTGCAGAGTTCAGTAAGTTTTTATCATTAAATTGTCAGTTTTTGTAATTGTCTTAGTAATTTTTAAACTTTTTTATGATAAAATGTTATAAAAATTGATCATTTTTTTATTTCATTTTAATTATATAAAATAAAATATTATTAATTAATAAGTTATTTACTATTTCCATAATTTTATGGAAGATTGAAAATTAATTATTTTAATTTAAATTCATATAATAAAACTTTTAACATATAAATATATTTTTTTTATTATCAACATCCCCCCATCTGTATGTAGATTTTTTTAAAATTGTGTACTTGTCCCTAATTTTCTTAAATCGGGCCCTGCATAATATTATGCACCTATATCGACGTTTCGGCGGTGTAGCGCACTATGGGTATTATTATTGTCACGTCGGTGTCTCCGAAGCATTTCGGGGTAATCCAACGAACACGATAAACGATGATAATAATATTTTGACTTATAACGTAAGTACACAAGACAACCGTCCCCGTTCGAAACGCTATGATGACGATGGCCGCCGCCGGACCGTTATTGTCACTATATAATAATATAATAATAACATAGACGGCGGTGTTGTAGTTGTACGACTGCATAAGCAGGAGAAGCATGGGCGGCGGCGGCGGCAGTAACCCGAAATAAGCTTTCATTCCGATTAAAACGTTCGTCGACCCGCGGGATTCTGCTATTGTACGTTATATGACGTGCGCTGTACCGCGTGCGCGCGCGTGTGTGTACCGCTCGTCCGATGTAATTTGATAAATTGCACTGGAATAAAAGCCACACGCACACACACACCGCCCCTCGACCCGGTCCACACCGCGGCAAAGTACCCCGCACACACGCACACACACACACACACACACACACACACACACGTTCGCATACAAATTGCACGGTGCGTGTGTGAGTGCGCGTGCGCGGGCGCCTCCACCTCGCGCGACCATCATCATTATTTTATTATTTTTTCGATGCACTGGGGCGATGACGAAAAATCCCGCGCCGTTCGAGCCAATAATATTATATGATATACATCGCGTATAATATATTATTTTCATCCGACGGTAGACCCCGAGGCTACTGCGGCGGGTTTCCCGGGTATCTATATGACGTATCGATGTACCTACTACATATATTACACAAACCCAGTTATATATATATGTATATATATATATATATATATATATCATAAGAATTAATAACATCCCTGCTGTGCACCAGAATCGGTATGATAATAATATTGTTATAAACGATGCCATTAAAAAAAAAAAAAAAAAAACACAACATATTATAATATTATATATTATATTATTATGCACAGCGTGTTTTCGGGGAAAAACTATACGTATACGCGGAAGGTCTTTTATTTTCCAGGGGGAAAAAAAAGGATAATATTATGAATTTGGATGCGTACACATCATATACCCTTTAGGAAGAATAAAAATACGTACACTGATGGCCAAAAACTATAATACACTGCGCGCGCCGACGACGCTGTTCGCCGAGTCGAATGTTTCCCTCCCTAAATACCTACCCCTACGTCGGATTCGTCTCGATGGTTTTTAATTCGTCGAGTTATTCGTGTGATATACTCGTGATTTTATAGTGATTAGCTCCTATTATGGACATAAATCCCGCGCCGTTCGAGTCAATAATATTATATAGGTACATCGCGTATAATAAATTAATTTTATCCGACAGTAGTCCCCGAGGCTACTGCGGTGAGTTTCCCGGATATCTATATGACGTATCGATGTATAGCTACTATATATTACATATATATCATAAGAATTAGTAAAATTCCTGCTGTGCACCAGAATCGATATGATAATAATATTGTTAGAAACGATGCCTTTAAAAAAAAAACATAACATATTATGAATTTGGATGCGTACACATCACACCCTTTGGGAAGAATAAAAATACGTACACCTATGGGGGTAAAAACTATAATACACTATTATGCATGGGTATGTATACGATTGACATCCTATAGGAAGTGGAGAACTATAATCTATATAATATGTGAAGTATAAAGAGTGGAGGATGCGTATCAAAGTACTTTAATGATACCTATTTTTTTTTGTCAAACTTTAAATTATAATAATTATTGTAGATAGTAATACTATTATAATAGTAATAATAATAATATAATGTTCGACACGGTTCATGTCTGAAGTCAATCGGTGATGCGGCAATACAATTATCTACATAAGACTATTTAAAATTAAAAGATTACGTTATCTATCATTTAAAATTGATAAACAAAGTGATATCTATGTATTTATACAATTTATGTTAAAACAAATTACATTTTACATAGAATAAAATTACTATTATGAGTTAAAAATTAGAAATATTATATCCCATTTACACTTTAATCATAGAGATTTTTGACCAACACTGCTGCCAAGTCAAAATCAATATTTTACATTATTGTAGTGGTGGTTTTATAACAGTGATGTTTATTTAATCATTTGCCAGCAGTAGTTTTAATATTATAATAGCTTCGTTGTTTGTACTTATTTATCGTACGGTTTTTAAAAATTTAATGGTTCCCGCAGGTACCTATATAACCGAAAAACATGACATTCAGTAAACCGACATAAATAATTTCAAATGGATTTAATTTCAATAACTACCTATTAACTACCTATATAATATTTAATATAGTATAATATTTGCTATTATTTTTCGTGGTATATCTAATAAAACTATAAACATAATGTTATAATACTTTTTAGTTTCTGTGCAGCTTGATAACATTTATGGTTACAAATTACAATGATATTATGCGTAGACACGTAGGTAAACTTTTTGGAAAATAATTACTAAAAAATCAGCGATAATTTTAACAATAATTATAACGATCAATAATGATAATTATGTTGATATTGTTTAATGGTGTTGTATTTCAAAAAAAATTTAATAATTTGAAATAGGTGTATATTATATTGTTTAAACGATAACTTTAAACATAATATTATTATGAACTGTAGATAATGAACTTTTAAATCATCATTAATTGATATATTATTTAAATCGTATCGTACGTAAATCCTGACGGTTCTGTGTGTATGAAGTGAATAAATAAATAAGTAAATCAATTTGAATACCTCAGAAAAACATATAAACATTTATTTACCTACTTGTATTTTTTAATATTCACTCCCCCCGCAGTCTGTGGTTTATACTATAATAATATCCTATATGCTGGTTGTATATTTTAGTGACTATTATTTTAACACCCTGCGCACGACGAGTGCTCCGCCCGGATACGAAAACACATATTTTTAATCATGAATGTAATAATTATAATATGACGTATTTTTATAACAACCCACCGACATATTATAATATACAAATAGCTGGTGGGCGGTACTCGACCCGAGTGCGTATAATATAAAATCGGCCTGAAAAATAATAAACAAAGTATTGTCTGTGTATATGTTATATTGCACAGTAGATATATCTACACATTTATATATATATATATATATATTTATATTATATTTATATGTATACATATTATAGCGTGCTTGCATCAGTTGCAGCGAGAGAAGACGCATCGTCGTCGTCGTCGTCGTCGTCGTCGTCTTTGTGTGCTGTGCGGCAGTTGTCGCCTACAGTATAATAATAACAATAATAATATGACGTGTATGCGCGCGTTTTTGCTCTTTTTAGAAAATGCGGAAAAGAAATAATAGTAATAATAATTCTGATAATGGCAAAAGTGGTATAACGTTGAACCTTTGCGGTATTGTTTCGCCGCACGAATAAAGACCGAACCGGAGACAATGGTTGCGAATTGTAAATTTACGCGCGGACGACGCGCATACAATGCGCCAACGGCGCGTGGTCGGGGGGGGGGTGCTTGGGTGGTGAGGGGGTGAGGTATAGAGACGCCCAAGACCTTTGCAATTTCGAAAATGCAATCGTCTGTGTAACGTGCACGAACATGAGCAACGCCTGTTTGTCCCTCTTCCCTCTTCCCTCCGGTCAAACGCATTGTTCTCCACGGTTATCATTGTCCGTATACGGTTGTCTGTTATTATTATAATTTTTTTTCTCTTTTTCATGCTTACACATTATATTATAATATACGTTTTGCGTGCGGCCAAAGAACTTTTCCCGCCGTAAGCTCGTACATTATAATGTCTACGATACATCCGATACACACTCGACCGCCGTTCAGGTTGCCATCCGCGGAGGTATATTATATAATATTATGCTTACGACCATAGGCGCAAATAGGGGGGGGCTTTAGGGGATAAGCCCCCCCCCCCCCCCAAAAAAAAAATGTCCTTAGCCCTCCCAAACATTTTGTTTTAAGCTTATTCAATATTATCAAAGTAAGGCCCTATATTAGCCCCCCCCCAAATCTCAAACGCTATTTGTGCCCATGTTGCGTTAAGGCTCTTAAGTCTGTTCGACCGAAAAAAATAATATCACTATCATCGACAACCTGACTGGTAAACAACACATGGAATATAATAATACTTTTTACTGAATTTCAGTGCACGTCAACAACTCTTTTTGCTTCGTTTAAATGTGCCACGCACTTACAGAAAAAGAATCCACGTGATGTTATTTTTTAATGAAATAATCATTGTAAATTGTTCGAGGACGGTTTTGTCTAAAAATTCTAAAGTTCCGACTTTTCCGGGGCGTCGCGTTTTGTGCACTTGTCTCTCTTAACTGAAGACAATTTTGAGACAACAAGCTAATTACGATTCTGGTCAATGAAAAGTGCTATTGTGTTTTTTTTCGTGTTAAAAAATATATTTTTAGTTTTATTTATTTCAACAGAATAATATTCCTCACTGACCATGCTCGTGTGAGTTAAGCGTCACATTTCACTATAATTCAAAAACATAAATAGACATCTGACATACATAGTACTATAGTAGTAATTATTAATTAGTGAAATAATAAAATATAAATAGCAATAAATGAATATATAAAGAAGAAAAACAAAAATGGAATACATAAATAAGTAGACTACATTATAATATTATACATTACATAGGCTATGGGTCACTAGTATTATTTAACAATCATAGTTCAATAAAGTGTTTGTATATTTTATAAGACGTAGGTACTGTTAATTATTTGCACCAGAATATAATTCAGTATAATCTTAATCCCACTTGCGAAAAACATCGACTAGATTTCACTAAACAAACTGTAGGGATTTCTAAGTTATTTTTTAGACGTGTGTTATAGTATCTAGGTTTAAACCCAATTAAATTAAATTTGTAGGTATAATATTATAGGGAATTTCTGTAAAATAATTGTTGTGTTATAAAAACTTTGAATTGTTGTTTTATCTAGTCGTTGTTTTTTTATATAATATAATATATAATATGTATTATGTACATATATATATTTAAAAAAAATAGATTCGAAGAAGACACTCAATCTCTATAGAATCGTAAACGTTGCACGAACGCCATAATTAATCAGTATATTATATATTAATTGTTATCATTGTTATTAATTGTAACCGCCAAGCCGTATACAATTTATCACCCCGCCACTGCGGGCAACCATCGTTTGTACTCGGAGATATTTTTTACACAAATCGTTACCAAATAAAAGTAATTAATAATATTTTAATATTGTCTACCACATAACCACATATATTGTTAATAATATTAATATTTAATAATTATTATTAATATAAAGACAATAGACATGTTTAAAACAGAATCAGTAGTTATGTCGTAGGTAACTATTTACTATAGACTCATAGACGTAAATAGGGGGGGGGGGCTTTAGGGGCTAAGCCCCCCAAAAAAAATGTCCTTAGCCCTCCCAAAAATTTCCTACATTTTGTTTCAAGCTTATTCAATACTATCAAAGTAAGGCTTTAGCACCCCCAAATCTCAAACACTATTTGCGCAATTGCGCCTATGCCTCCGAAAATTATTATTAATTTGAGCGTACGATATTGTATTGTGAGTTTAATATATTTTAACGACCATTATTGTAGAAAAACACCGTAAAGCATTGAGAAATAATAGTTTTTTGGGGAGGAGGGTGGAGGTAAAACTGCTAACTAATTTACATCAGATATTATTCAAAACTATACTTATTAGTACAACCTATGTACTATAAAAAACCAAATACTACTCATTCTCTCACTCACTGATCGTTAAATCTCAAAAACTACGAAACGTAGGTATACTAAATTGAAATTTGGAAAAGTGGATTTTCAAATGATCTAGATGCGCAATAAGAACTACTATTAGACACTGTAGATATTTAATAATGAGTAATGACATATAATAGTTTAATAGGTTAGGAAACCCAACTTCTCTAGGTAAACATCATATTATAATACTGTACATAATATAGTAAATAAAAATACCATGCTAATATGAAAACCGGTACATATTATATTATTTTTAATTCGGCAGCATATTTAGCATAAATTGTAATACAACAAATTACTAACGACGCTTACGCTTGTTTTTGCGAAATTGACTATGATTCAGTATATTTTAAATTATTTAAGCTTTATTATTGAAATTGTTATTTTACAATATGTTTACATAAAAAGTGCGTAATATAGAAGCTGAATATTCCAAAAATTCTGTGGAAACATAAATGTCTTCGACACCTGTTTGCATCCACTATAATATACTAACAGTGGAAAATACAGGCTACGCAACCACGGTGTTTTTGGACACTTGAAAATGTCTCCCTCTGCCACCACCCCATAATATCCACCACGGGTTCATGTACATCGAATACTATTTTCGGTACCTTTATGCTATTTTATCTTTTACTATTTTAGCTTTGCGCGAAATCGCTGCCGTTCAGAGTCTTGAAACTTTATCTCTCACAATATGCTGTTCAATCGCTTAAATACAGACGTAGGCGATATTATGAGGTGTCGGAGTACAAGGTTATCACGTTTTTACAAGTTGTACATATTTGTTAGTATTACGAATTCAACGACATTTGCCTAGAGAACGTCAAACCGCTAAAATACTCGATAACGAATGCACGGTGCAGAGGCTAACACATTGGTGCTTCCGTGCTATTCGTTTTGATTCAATTATAACCGGTTGATTTCATGAGAAATTAATAAGACATAAATTTAACTTTACAAGAATATACGATTTGGTTTAGGTTTTTGCGTCTGAACGACAATGAACCGTTGATTTTATTAACTATAATATTATAGTGGTCGACACTGAGGGGAACTCCCTGTGTCATATTATTATTTTGTATTACCTACTTATCATGGCGGTGTATCGCGCAGTTTTCCGCATCCGATTCGAGCGCGTGCTGCAGACAAAACGTTTCGCGGGCGGTGCGCATCGGCCGCATGCCATCGCGCGGGGGTCGGTTTCGACCGTGACGACCGGGGGGTCGTGGGGGGAGGATGCGGGGGCGTCGCTCGGAGAGCCGTGTAATCATTAGCGCACACGAGTGGTATCTGGGGGAGTGGAATGCAATTGGCGCGGGGTCGGCGCACGAGACGGTCGTAGGTGGGCGCACGGAGTGGTCGTAGGGGTGGTGGCAACCGAACACAGGGGTGGCACGGGCACTCGGCGAGGGGCGCATAAATTATCAGCGCTATCTAGGCGACCGGATCTGTCGGAGGTCACACAGATGGCATGTGCCAGATAACGATGGTGTCCCTCTTCACCCCGCCGACAAATGACGGCGGCCGCACACGCATTAACACGTCGTCTTATTCCCGCTCGCCGGGGTCGTTTATTTTATATAACACAATATATTACATATAATATATATTTTATTTAAAACATATGGTCGATATAATATGCGACGACACGCGACCGCAATAAGAGTATTATTATTGTTATTGCCGCCGTGTCAATCGGGCACGCGTGGCGTATATACCAGTTGTAGAGAACAAATTAATTTATATTGGATTATAATATATAATATATATATATTATATATCTATAAGTACACGCACCATTGGAGTACCTATGCGTATTGATCCGTTACGAAAATATCAGTGGCGTATTGTTTGTATGATATGGTGGGGGGATGAGTGGATAACTCCAGGTTAGGTTAGGATTTTATCTATTATTTGATTTATAATTGTATAACTATATATTATAGCTATACACCAACTGTCAGCATTAGTATAATAGGTACTATATTGTGCATAGAATATATTGTATACAATAATAATAATAATATGTTATCTACCACATTATTAACGACGTTCAGTATGAGCGTCACGTGGACTAGAAAGTTCATATAAATTATAGAAATGGTAATACACCGAGTGGTGATCATAATGAGTTAGACTTTAAATGTGAAACATAAAAATAAAAATGAAAATTAGTGAAAATTCCAATATAAGTCGATTAACTTATCTATTAGAAGTAAAAAGTCCTCCACGTCAAGAGTTGTATCTATGAAAAAAAAAACAAGATCAATCGCATTCTCTCTCTCTCTCTCTCTGTCTCTCACACACACACACACACACACACACACATACTCACGATATCTCACCCACATTGGTTGAGTTTGTTTCGTACACACCACCACTGATGAAGATATTATTATACACTTAAAACTATAACGTGCACATAAGATCTTAACGAATGCATTAAACAACCGAATCGACGCGAGAATGTGAAAAATGCAAAACATTTCGTTTGGCAGTTTGGCGTGTATTATTATGACAAACTATTGCTATAGTATAATATGGGACATTGCGAGTACCTCTTATATATAGTGCCAAAAAAATATATCATCGTATAATGTTAAAAATATTATAAAGCGATTTGTTATA
>NC_042495.1:2068793-2077914 GCF_005508785.2 Acyrthosiphon pisum | reverse complement strand
ATCTAACGTCGTTATGTTGACAACAGGCGTAAGTATTGCAGTGCTCGGGAGTATAATATCACGACGATATACCCTAACACGCAGTTATATAAAATAAAATGCGCCTTAAGTTTGAGGGATCTTCTCGTTTCGGCCACCTCACAGTTGTCGGTATATACCTGTATTATAATAATATGAAGGCACCTATATCGAGATGGTCAAGCAAAAGACGAAGGTTTGAACGCACGACGAAACAATAGAAATTTTATTTACGAGTATGTATAGAAATATGACGTTCAAAGATCGCGGTATCCGCCCATCAAAATAATATATATATATACTTACGATTGCCATACATATTATAATTTACAATTATATAGCTGAATAATTTCTATTGTTGTGATAATTATAATCTGCAATAAATGGCTATCATTTATAAATAAAAATAATTACCACCGTGAATCTCAAAATCTTTGTTTGAAGTCATCTTTAAAATTCGAATTTTCGAAAAGTGGGTTTCTACATCATAAAATCAAACTACTCACCAAATTTCATACTCATAGCTTCCATTTTGGCGGCCAAAATTCAAAGTTTTTAATTCAAGTTTTCTCAATAATTAGTAAGTAATTTGTAAGCATAAATTGGTGATTTGTAAATTCAGCCGTTTTCATTTACCCAAAAATATTAAACTGTGGCTATCTTTTTTGAAACCTGGCTGTCTTGTTATTTCCCTTTTTTCGGTCATGTCGAACGGCTCTGCGTAATTTTTAAGTAATTGTGAGCACATATTCAAAATCTGTAAGTCACTCTTCTGACTTCACCAAACTTAATTTTAATTATCTCTATCAATGAAGTTCGTCATGCTTCATTAAGTTACAGAATTCGTTCGGAATAGAGTCATGCAGGGCTTTGCACCAGAATAATTTTTTCGGGTTTCGGGTTTCGGGTGTTGAAAGAAATTTCTGGTTATTGAATTCGGGTGTTACGGGTTAATACACTTTTCTGGTTACGGTTAAATGACAATTTATTCGGGTTAATTATGGTTAATTCGGGTGTTAAAATAAAAATCCATGTTGTATATCAATTAACATGAGATTTTCAATGCAAATTTGATATAGTTATCTGATTTTATATTTAAAGTAAACATAACGAAAAAGATTAAAAAATACAAATTAAATATTAATACTTATTAGTTATTAGTTTATTACTTATTACTTAGTACTTACTCAGTCCTTTTTCAACAGAAGAAAGTTCTAGCTTACATATTATTTTGATTTTTAACTAAGCATATTTTCGTTATATTTATTTTTGATTAAAAATGTTTTACAACACAATTACTATTGTCTATTTTTGAATATTGTGAAATAAAATAAAACAATCATCTAGCATCAAGGTCTTTTTTAATTTTTAATTAATTATTGTTAGTTACAAAAAAAAAATTGAGTTATCCATTATAAACTTAGACTACTATCTTCTTATCCTCTTAGTTGCGTTAGTTGCAAAAAATACATACAAATTGATATGCCACTTCATTTTCAATAATTTCGGGTTTCCGGTAAATCCAAATGGAAAATTCGGGTTTCGGGTTATTTCGGGTGTTTTTTGGGTGTTAATTTTTTCAATGGGTTTTGAATATACGGGTTTTGGGTTATGCTATTTATTTGGGTTAATTCGGGTTTCGGGTTTCGGGTTACGTTCGGGTGCAAAGCTCTGGAGTCATGTCATAATTATTATTAAATGGTGTAAATGGAGGATTTGTAAATTTGGAAGCAGTAAAAATTTAATTGTGAAATCAATGAAACACATTTAACTTTATTTTTAGGTGTAAGGGATGAGATGATTGACAAATTTGGAATTTGTTCTTACTAATACTCTTAATCGAATAAAACATTTCTACATTTCTACTCAAAAACTGGAAAATGACAAAACGACTAAGCTTAGAAGTAATATAATATCGTCACAATATTTTTTTGTGCATTAGTGGAAACAGCTTAGCTTACAAATTCAGTTACGAATTACAATTTACGCTTACAAATATTAATAACTTATACTAACTATTGATAAAACTTGAATTAAAAATGTTGACTTTTTTTTAACTTCACGGGAATGTGTCAATAACAACAAGTGTAGACGTTCTGCAGTGGTCAGTGATACAATTTGAGCATCCGTGACTTTAAAGTCAGAGGTCTAAAGTTGGAAGTCCGAAAATCTTTGTATATTATATACACCATATAGCTAATTTATGCCCTCCTCCGTAAATACACTACTGTTGAGCATATTTCATATAACTAATATAATATTACCCATATGTAGTCAAAATAATGTTAAGTTCAACATATTAGTGTTTTAAAATTTGAAATTGTTCTGTATTGCTTATAGAAGATATATTATTTATTTACGGAAAAACTGCTTCAATTAAACCTGTTCTGCAAAAATAAATACACCGATTTATGTGGTCATGTGAATAATAAATATATTATATGGTCTATAAAGGTTAAGTAAACACTAAAATATATACGTTAAAAATAATTAATAAATCAGCGTCAATCGATATTTAGGGGCCTATATAAATTAAAGCTTTCAAATCATTACGGTTACGCAGTGAAAGAAGAAACCCAAAAGACCATAATAATTACCAACATACGATATTAAGTTTGTGGGGAGAAGCATCAGATAATTTCTAACGGACGATTGAAAAATAGGACAATTTTAAAGTGATTTAATTTTCACAGAAATATTTAAGGACCCCATAATCGATGAAGCTTTATTTCTAATTTTATAAATGTGAATCAAAGAGAATTCCTAAGCTGCACAGAGTCACATAAACTATAATTCAATTAAGTGTTATTTTCTTATTTGTATAAAATATCACAGAAGAAAGCATTTATTTATTATTTTATTAATCTTTTTATGCAATTTATTGACTTATAGTGCACTACAAAATAATTATCTAAATCTACCTACTATTTATACAAGCACACTATTCTAAATGTATGAAGAGCATGCTGAAAAAGTTTAATAAAACAATAATAATTAAATAATTTCATATCAACGGAGCAACTTTAAATTACAGTATGAGTGCAGAGAAAATATATATTATTATGCAAATTTCAATAACGTAACAATTCACTAAGGTGTCAGAAGTATAAATATAACAAGCACGTAAAAAAATTGCCCATTTAGAATTATTAAATTAGAATATAAAATAATAGCTTTACAGTGCACGATGTAATGATGATTTTTTTTTTTAAATACCCAAAAAAAACAATAAATTATTCAATATTCTCATTCAATTATATTCCCTAAGGATTAAAAGAGGTTGTTACAAATAGTTTTAAGCACATACAAATATATATATATATATTACATTATATATAAATATAAAACACGTATGGAAAAGTTTTGTAACTTTTTAATGAAAAATAATATGGATACAGTTATTTTTTTATGCCCAAAAATTTGCTTCAATTTCAATTATTGAAATCAATAGTTATGTTTAAAACTTTGTCTAAATAGGTATCAGTTTAAAATCAATAAATCTGTAAAAAAAAAACTTTTATTTTAGAGCAATACTCATAAATACATATCTCATATATTTACCATTATTTTGAACGTCATACCTGAAATTCAACAATACAATAATTATAAATATTAACAATATTATAATATATATTATTAGATTTCATGACCTCTTAAATGGTCTTTGAAACTTAAAAATAATATTATGAGAAATAATTTTACGTTTTGGGTTTAAATAAAATATTATAAATTTAAAATATAATAAGAACGGTGCAGCACACAAACACGACAAGGCGTCATGAACTGTAGGTATGTTAAAAAAAAAATTGTCATACGTAATAATATGACTTATTCGTTCGTATAAATGTATAATTTCTTAATGGCTAGACAAAAAGTGGACAGATTTTATTTTATCGTTTAAAGTATAAACTATAAATTACTGTATTTCACAGATAAAAATCAGACTGTTACTCAGTCATTGGCAAAAATAAAGATAGGAGGGGAGGCCTTAGACCACCAAAACACTGCCAAGTCCTAACAAATCACATCCTCGTCGAACCTACTAAGAATATATAATTTTGAAATCGAATCCAAAAGATATTATTGAGAAAAAAATGTTATTTTAGTGGTACAGTATATTTATTTCAAATTGGCAGTATAAGCACGAACGATAAGAATTGTTGTGTTCTCCGTGGAAAATTTAGCGAGAGCGTTATGTGGTATAATTATTACAGTAACTATTAAAACGTTGTCTGTCACCAGTATACGGTTTATGTGCACCCTGCATCAGTGACAATCGAGTGTTGACAGATAAATAACAAACGAAGGAATATGAGAGGGTTTAGATGTTGGACAAAACACTTATAGTTATACCGAATACAATTTATGTGAATAAAATATTATTAATAAAAATAATTTTTTTTTACCGACGACCTGGTAGCAATATAGAGTGTAGCAAAGTCGGTTCCTCAATTTAATAATAATAAGCAGTTTTTAGATAACAAGACAGCGGGAACTGACTTATGCCGCTCTCTGTACATGCAAGCGATGAAACGAGACTATATATACAATGGCAAACGTACCATATTATGTATTAGGCCGAAGTCCGAAGGATTATTATTACTATATAAATGTTGTTAATTAATCAAAATATAGTTTTACCCATCTAGTTTGCACACCATTACAACTTACAAGAGAATAATGATATTATGACCACACCGTTTAACCTCTTACCACACATACGTGCAGTGTATCTGCTACTGTTGTGTAAATAACGTATAATAATATGTATATTGTATATAAGTTGTGTATTTTACTCTGCAGGTTGCCTATTATAAAAGATACATATGGAATGTACAAATTATCTCAATAATAATTTATATTTGGGTGTAGTCAATATAGTTATATAGTTAGGGGGGATGCCACCGACGTTTTTTAATCATTACAACGAGGGTTCTTTTTTTTAAGTCCTTAAGCCACCCCAGCAAAAAAAAAAAAAGAATGGGCTATTTGTGCCTGCGGGCTATGGTCAAAGTTCTTAGAATTTCTATTGGTCTTATACATATTTATACCTATTATACAACAGCTATATTTGCTTTATTATTATCATTTACCTATCTGCAGCCATTGCAATTTTATATTTATCATGACGTAGGACGTATTGCTTTTTTAGTTTTTATCTCATGAATATTAATAATTTTATGATTGCACTCTAAACTCCACAAACTGAATAGGTAGTAAATAAAATATGGGTACGTACAAAAACTTCTTTACTTTGGAAGTTTTCTAAAAATGTATTTATTTTTAAAATATTTTATTTATATGTATTACCATCACGGTATGTATAAACTATTATCTTAATATACCGCGATAACCATGTATGAGCAAAGTAAATTTTATAATATTATTTGATTTATATTGAAAAATATATTTAGATTTAAACGAAGAAAACATCAATCGACCAACTATAATTAGGTTAGTAGGTATATACCTAGGTATACAGAAAAAAAATTAAAATTAATTCGTATAATTATGTAGTATTAATAATTATTCGGTATGTAATGTCTTCATTAATGTGTATAATGTATAATATATAATACTTAACTCATACCGTTTCAGCTGAGAAGAAGAGTTTGGATGAGACTGGATTCGTATACGAAACATAAAACTTGCACTAAAATGAGTTTTGTTCCATAAACTGGCTTATAATATAATATACTTAATATGTAGTTATTATTATGTTCTTACTCATTACTCGAGTTTAATTCGAAAAGTAATTTTCTACGAACGAGAAAATTATAATAAGTACGTCAAACGCATTTGATTAATTTCGATTGGGTACCTAATAATACCTATATTATATACCTCCATCATAATCTATAGTGAATTAATATCGTTGGACGTTGATTAGTGAAATCGCGGCGACGACGGTTCTATTTAGAATATATCAAATTTTTCATTTATCCATACCACACACATGTGAGACATTTGTATGGGTTTTTTTTAATACATACCTATATATATATATATATGTGTGTGTGTACGCCCCGGTGAATAGAAAATTCGAGACGCTTTCCCTTTGATCAGCCCTCCCGCAGTATTAAATCCTAAAATGGAACGGCATCTGGGATTGTGCATCCCATTTAATCTTCTTGTACGTCAATTTCCACTCTTGGTGAATTACTTTTCGCTTTATGAACAACTTAACAGGATTGTTCTGTAAGTTGCTCCTTACTCTAGCCACGCCGTTTTAGGATTTAACGCCCCTCTCTCCGCCGGAACCCATAACCTTAGCGACCGCAAAAATCAATAGACCAGTACCATTTTCGACCAATAAGTGGCAGCCTCGTTACCGGCTAATCTAAGTGTAAGAATCTCGCGATAACCACCGAGTCTGCGTCAGTGTTTAAGTTCGTACGGAATAGAACACCAAACAGATATTTCTCATTTAACCAACTTGAATGCGTGTGTAGGTACAGTATGTAGGTATTCAAACAAGTTAATTTATCGAATAAAAAAAATATTTACTACATTTTTACAAATTACACTTTTAAATAATATATTATTATAGATGTTATTTAATATTTTAGTAAAACGGATTTAAATGGAAATCACACCCGACACCCAAATACAATACCTATAAATTATATTAAATATATTTGTTGTTATCAATATCGTAAGAATAATAATTTTAGACAATTTTAAACAATGATGGTTTTAGATTTATCATTTTCGGTTCTGACCTACTTTTACCAGTAACCTACTTTTAAAATTTTTTTGAACACAATTTTCACCAAAGCGACCTATAGCGCATAATATAATAATGATTCTTAGTAGTATAAGAAATGCACTAATGCAATGATATTATTATATTAATCACCAAAATCTAAGCATAAAAATAAAAATATATACAATATGGAGTTGTCATTATTACGACTACGCTCGAACACTGATAAAAAAATGAAAATGAAAAATAAAAGTGGATTTTCATTTGAAAAACAGAGGTTTGTATGTGTGTATACAGAACACTATTTAAGTGATACACAACGATAATTCAAGAATCGAAAAACATTGTCTTTAAGTAGGTATATTTAATTATTCAAAAATCATATTTCGATTAACTGAATCGTTAAAGAAAAAAAGGGGGGGGGGGGTGAATCACCGTGTACTTACAATAAGGAAATAATATATAATAGACGACGACAATATTTTATTTTTCCACGATAATATTATAATATGATGACCACCAAACATATTTTATAAAACTTTAAATCGTCATAGTAAGACCTATACCTATTATAATAATATGTTTCTAATAACATATTATCTTTACGAGCCACTGCAAGTTTATTTATTCCTGCGGGGTGTGCGCTGTGTTTTGTACCAGCAAATACCACTTTTGGTACATAATATTGATAATACATAATATTATTTAAATGACGTATACACTCCGTCTAGACTCCACCAGTACTTACTGGCAGGTATTTAACGAATAATTAAAATATACATTCGTTAGGTATAACGTATATATTTTCATTTCCATTAACATTAACAAATTACGATAGAGGTAGGTAGGTACCTACCCGAAGTTTGGATTAATAACTGAATAGGTTTACGAGCGATAAAGTTTTGTTTTCGTTATATTATTATTATTTTGTATTTAAAAACAAAAACGAAAACAAAAACGCTTGATATTTCCGCAGAGTTTTAATGCCCACTTAATCCTTGTTATTCCTGTAACAATATAACGCGAAGTTGATAAATTGTTTTGACGAGGCTTTTCAGTCGATTATTCGATTTACGCTGAGTCGCCTCTGCGCCGTTCATATAATGAAAACTGTTAAATAATATTTAAATTTTGTTCGAACGTGTTTTACGTTACTAATTATTATTACTTAACTAACAACTCAAAAATTACCTAATCGCTAAACTGGTTTTCCTTTCTGTGTTCTGTTTTTTTTTTTTTTTTATCATTTCGTACACGCCGTGCGTGTCGGTACTTACAAAAAAAAAAACCAACTACACGACAACTCGTTTTTAATTTTTTATATATCTTAATTTAAATACGCGCGTCGCGCACATGTTAAATACACATATAAAGAACAAATAAAAATAAGCAGTATGATATTACAGCTCGTAGTACGAATGAAACATGTCCGCACTAATGACATGTCGTGTTTCTACACGAACTGCTGCTATTGGTTTAGATTGTTTGTACGTGCGCAATAACCGTATACCGCGCAATAACCGCATATGATAATTGAAATAAATTAGGATCAACTGCATAGACAACTCGACCGTGTTACTATATATTAGGTTTATTATCTAATAATAAACTAGATAATCGACGGATAAGGATAATAATATAAACACTCAAATATTTAGTTAATTATATTATTATAATAATAATATTAGGTAGGTACTTAGGTAGAAAGGCAGAGGTGTACACTTTGCGTTATTTCTTATTCCAGGGATAAACATAAAATGATTCAAAAATCGCATCCATTTATTTAGCTAGGTATAGAGCGTTAAAATATTAAAACCCTTTCGGCTGTTTCGATATCTTACAGACCCTACAAAACGACCAACCGGCTTTAATTTTTAATTCATTACGATATAATATTATAATATTTTAATTTTGGTTATAACCGAGCAAACTACTTTTCTATGTTTATTTTTAGGGTTCTGATTTCAATGAATTTATATCTTTTTTTTGGAATGTCTTACGCGATGCTTTCCAAGTTATAAATGTGTTTCAAGTACTCCAATGTTGTAACCACAAATTTTTTTTTTGCATATATCGCATATTTTGCGGTTTTTATACTTTTTGGGACATTTTTGATGCATTTATTGTATTATAACTAATTAATTGACTTCATTTAAATATAAACATACATAGTAATACATAATATAAATCATTTTCATTTTGAACTATATAACTTCAGGTAATCTTCTGGACAAATTTAATTATCATTGTACAGTGAATACAAACAGGCGCGGACTGGTAAAAAATGGGCGTGGGATGCTGCATAATTTAAAGGGCAAATAAAACAAATTTTGGGGGCAAATTTTAAATATGTAGGTATTTATAAATATTTAAATATTTTCTTTTGTTTATTAAAAT
>NC_042495.1:2068035-2068693 GCF_005508785.2 Acyrthosiphon pisum | reverse complement strand
TTTTATAGATACTAATGTATGATATCAACAATCAAACGTATTCTAACCATTTGTTATATCTCTATATAATAAAATTAAGTGGCGGGATAATCGTGACCATTTTTCTCAAGAGATATTAGACCGATCCAATTTATTTTTTTTTCAATACATTCTTTTCGTCGAGAAGAAGAACGTATCGCCAATTATATTCGTGTCAGGACGCCACCGGTAGGGGCTCAAACGGGGATTATGAGATTTACGATTGAAATTTTCGTTTATTAATGGTTGCTATGGGTTACAGGAGAAATATTTAGTAGAAATTAGTATTTATTTGTTACTAGCAGACCCGTCGAACTCCGTTTCGCCACCAGATTCGTTTTAAGTAACGTTGTAATTTTTTTTGTTATATATTTGAAAAGGAAAATATTTATTTCATTTCACAACAGTAATAAATTCATTACAATTACCTACTAAAATGAAGTGTTATTTAATTGTTTCATTGTAGTGCTCTTTGGTAAACCACATTTTTTGTTTTTTTGTCTGTCGTTAACACAAACAAAGCGGATGGTTTCCCAACTCGTGAACACGCAACGTATAACTGTCCATGTGAAAAACAATGATTTTCCAAATTTATCCCGCAAACACTAAGCGATTGGCCTTGCGACTTATTAATTGTCAT
>NC_042495.1:2059520-2067985 GCF_005508785.2 Acyrthosiphon pisum | reverse complement strand
TTAACGAGCACTGTCAAACCGACCGACGACGTCAACCAGAACTGTCTACTACGCGTTGACAAACGGCGCACATTCAATTCGACTAGCCGGCGTCCGCAACCAATCACCGGAACCCATTTTGAGCTCATCGATCGACGCTAGCGGACAACCACCAAGTTGAGCTCGACCGATCCATCGACGACTACGAACACTGCAACGTACTTCGACGACTCAGTGTCGACGTCCTGAACGCTCACACGGAGCCAGCCACACACCTACGGACGAACACCAGGACTCACCGGCAACCAACCTTGCAACGCGGTCCGACCAACCGATTCTCCACCGAGCCGACAAGTAATACCACGTCCCCCCTTCGGTGAGCTTGCTCAAGACGTGTCACCGCGAGGAAGAATCGTACCACGCACGACTTGCTCGAGCCCGTGTACGGACGATTCCAACTCTCCCGTTATTATTATATAATTCTACAATACGTATTGACACGTCCCTACTATTGTCTTTGACTCGCGCCTCTTCAGGCCCGCCCGCTACGGCCCGCTTCTTCAAGCCAGCCGTGCGGCCCGGGATAACTTGCCCCTGACATTATAATATAATCTATTGATTACGCAATAAAGGACTATAACGATATACGAAGTATTATTATTTACGATCACGGACGTCCCGGAAAGACGCTCCGTATCAAAGATCACCTGACAAAAATTGTCAGTAAAAAAGGGTTGTTCTCATTTGAAATTACGGTCTTTAAATTTAAAGTATAATTAAAAATGCTGAAATGTGCATTATTCAAGTACAAAGGGAAGAGTGAGTTTGCTGTATAATATGATATTAGGTAATTTATTTTTGGATTTTTTTCATCGCATACAAACATAATATTACTATACTTATCCATACAAATCGGTAAATTTTTTGGAAAAAAAACACCACTTTTCTAAGATAAATAATATAATATAGTATAATTTTTAATTGTAATTGCTTTACTCAATTGCTTTTAATCTTAACTTTTATATTACTTCAAAACTACTATATACTAACTCACTTTACCTTATATATAGGTATATAGTCAATCTTTGGATAAGTCATAAGTCGTACCTACATCGCGATTGCGTGGGTACAGACTACGCAGCAGTATAGTTTGTATGAAAATTGAAACTGTATATGTATAATCTTTAATTATTGACACACCGGCGATGTAGTGATTACCGATAAATACCTAACCAGTAACCGTGTTGTCCGGCGTAGGTAGTCGTGCGCGCACCATCCCCGTTTCCGATCGCTATTAAATCCAAAACGCCTGTTCGTATTTCAAAGCAGGATTACAGTAGTCCCGTCTCGACAGGCTGTATTAACAAAGGTTATCCTGCTTTTCAGCTCACGTAATTGGCTCGTTTTGTAAGAAGAAACTGCATGTAAGTTACGAAACGGTGTATACCCGCTCGTCGTTTATGTAAGTAGCTATATACGATATATATATATATAAACACCTACGGGTTATAGTCAGAACCCCGTCGTGCCTATATATACGATCGAATTTTTTCAACAACGATTTTACTGATTTCCGAGGTGTGCAAAGATAAAACCCGTTTGATAATATGCGATGCAATTTCTGGACAATTTTAAAATACAATTTATTGTTATAGCTGTATTATAGTAACACTGTAGTTGTATATTATTGTATCATAACATTATGACGTGAACGATTTTTGGATTTTATTTTTACGAATTCTTATGATCACGACGTTGTTCGAAAAAAATTAATTGAATTGAATATTGATGGATTCCTAACAAGCCGTGGGCTCAGAACCAAAAGGTGCTAAATCGATTTTTTCGAAAATCCACTTTTTGATATAAATGGGTTTATTGGTCAATGGTCTATAATCCAAACTCACATCCAACTTTTTAAGTTCATTATTTAAGGAGTTATCCAGAACTAAAAGGTGCTAAATCGATCAAATTTACACTTTTGTTATTTGATAGCGATCTAGATAGCACCTTTTGGTTCTTGAGAATAGTGTTAAAACCAAAAGGTTCTATCTATAAGATAAAATAAATTAGTGATAACCAAAAAGTACTATCTCATATTCACTGTATCAACCATACAATAATAATATGATGGTACAATATTATTAATTATTGTACATTTTTATCAACAAAACAAAGATTTCTATAAATAATTTTAATAAATATACGGTACATTTACCTTAGTCCTTAGTAAATATTATTTTTATTTTGTCTTTATTTTAACGGGATGCCTCAACATTCTGATCCGAGATCTTGTCAATTATTATCATTATAATAGAAAAAAAAATATGTTGTCATCAGGGTTACGAAACCCTAATGAAAAATATGAAAATCAGAATCTTATAAGTTATAACCTTAATGTTTAATTAATTGAATATTAATTTTATTTTTTTTTTTATTTTTTTTTTTGGGGGGGGGGTTACTTTTAACCCCTTCTACAGGTACGGTCATGTATATAGGTTAGGTTAGGTATCTATTATACTCAAGTGAAAAGCCAATTACATGTCATTATTTATTATTTTGAGGTTGGTAACATCATAGTGAAAACATACATTTAATTCAAAACCAAGAAGTTCTAACTAAGTGAAAAAAAAAAATATTAACAACCAAAAGGTTCTATCTGAAGAACTTTTTGGTTCTTAACGGAAATTTTTACATTTTGTTTTTCTACGTTACATTTTGATTTTAAGAAAAATAAATTGCTAGTGTTAACTCAGAACAAACTTTGTGAATTTTTAGATGTACTAATCATTAAAAATCATTCATTACGAAAAAAGATAATGCAGTTTTAAGTTGAAAATAGTTTAAAATGGCTCTCCTGAACAATTTGATATTTTGAGATAGCACCTTTTGGTTCTGAGCCCACGAAGCAACAGTTAACACGATAATATGCACTTTTATCTGAAAAAATAACTATAGAAATCGTGCATACCGATCGAATAATATTATTTTAATTCACAATTTTTTTTCCCGGACACACGAAATCGATACATAATTTTTCAATGTTAAAGTCTTATTTAGATTTAGAGAAAAAGTCTTATTTAGATTTTACAGCAAATATATTGTCTATATAATACACGATAATATTATAGTAGATGAATGATTTTTTGCCCTAATAATAATTAATTACTTATTCTATTTCTCAATTTATATTTCCAAATATTTTTTTTACTATACATTGCGTCGGTCTTAAAATAATATTAATAAAATATTATACTTATTGGGTGTAATATCTAAATTATACCCAATATAAATATAGTTTTAATATAAATTTACCAATTTCCAGTATAAAGTATAAGTACTTTAAAAAATTTTAACCAAAAAAACGTGCCAATTAATAACATTGGTTGATGAATGATGATAATATATTATTATGTTTTTCAAATACCATTTGTCGAGAAAGAAAAATGTGAATTTGCTTCTTCTTGTCGTTGTGCAATTGCTTTACAATACTTGTTAAGTATTAAAGGTATGAGCGCGCAGTCATGACGGACTGATAGAAACCTTTACAGGATTTGAGTTGTTGTTTTTTTATTATTATTTATTATTTACTTGAGTTTTATTTTTTTCTTACGATCACGAGTAAGATTGATCCAAACTTTTCACAATACAATTTCATACTAAACACAAATAAGACCTTATAAAGTACTTTTTTTCGAACATAACGATATTTGTATTAACTTCGTCAATCATATATCCAACAACACTTGAAATAATTTTTTTATTGAAAGCAGATTTTAAAATAATTTCTAATAAATAAAAATGTGTTTGGTATTTTTTATATAATGTATTAAAGGCTTGTAAAATATGTTCATTAAGTTAAGTGCATCGCGTGTTATGTGTGATTTAATATTTATCAACAAACACGACATACGCATAACATCATTCAACTATATAATAATAATAATAATAATAATAGATAACGATAATTTATGTTTCTCAACTTAAACAAATTCAATAAAACTATTTCATACAATAATAGTATAAGTATGATATAGAGGTATATACTTATTAAATTATTTTTCTTTTATTAGGACTTTCACAATCATTATTCTCTATTATTATTTTTTTATATTATTAATAAATGTTTGGTTATTTTATAGTATCTATACTATATAATAATATTTTATAAGACACAAATTCATCAGTCAATTGTTTATTTTCCACAGATAAATGATAATATTAAAATGTTTTACTCGCTAAAATATATGAGCAATAATATGTCAGCAATAGAAAAGTAAAGGTGTAACCTCCAGATAGATGGTTGTTTCTCTCTTAAGGCATTTGCACAAA
This sequence comes from Acyrthosiphon pisum, assembly GCF_005508785.2. Taxonomy (NCBI): domain Eukaryota; kingdom Metazoa; phylum Arthropoda; class Insecta; order Hemiptera; family Aphididae; genus Acyrthosiphon; species Acyrthosiphon pisum. The sequence continues at coordinate 2,063,677 of NC_042495.1, read as the reverse complement.
AAAAGTTTTAAATAAACTTTGAACTCACTTGTCAAGTGTAATTTTAATCGAGTATGTAGTTTGAAGTAGATATTAAAGTTATGAAATTTAAATTCCTCGGGGTTGGTGATTTGAGGTCCTTTTAAGCAAAATAAGACACGGGGCAGATGGATGAACACATTATATTGTCCCCAACTTTGTCCCGCGAGACTATCTGAACCCTCTGAAAACGAGATTTCTAGCCTATAGCCAGTTTTGACGGGATTTGTACTACTTTTCGAGAGTGATTATATACTTACTTTTTGAATCGTCTATTGAGTTGTCCACAAAATTCAATAATGAACATCATCCGAAATCCTTAACCGACTCCTTTAAAGCACTAGACATCAATTCTTTTGAAATAAAATATTTTCCGTTATTCTCTTTGTATATAATATGTACATAATATATATATATATATATAAATAATTTTACACAGATATGCGAATACAATATAATATATAGTATTTTTATTGAATTATTATGAAGACAATGAAGTTCATTTCCAGTGACAATGTTTATCAAGAGTAATAATAATTAATAATAATCAGCAAATAGTTACCTATTTCATACAAATACGTTAAAACAATCATTGTTAGAATTGTATGAGTATTATATTATGGCAATTTAAATACCCATATATATAATGTATGTTCAATTAATTTGTTTATAAACTACCGTTTCTGGGTTTATTTTAATCGTGAAACATTACATTTTGTCTCCAAACATTTTTTGAACAAAATATTATATCAATACCTATCAAATAGGTACATAATATACACACAATACTATTAAGACAGAATAACAAAAACGTATTAATTATATTATCATATTAGGTACCTATTATCTTTATAATGTGGCTAGGTGTGGCACAGTGCGTACACTCAACTGCGGAAACGCACTGAGTGTACGTAACGGCCAGCGTTGGTAGTTCCCGGATGGGTGACCACCCGAGATTTTTTAGCAACGAATCCTCGCCACAAATACAAAAACGTGTTCTCAACTGTTCCTCCCCTACTAACGACCTACAGACAAACAAAAAAAACCAACAGCTAATGGCCCAAGTTGTCGGGCTCAAGCTCAATAAAAAATAAAAAATATCTTTATAATGTAATAATATGGACGTCAGGAAGTCGTTATTCGAAACGAAGTACCTGCCTATGATATATTATGAACGCGTTAAAATAAAAATCAGTTGTAAAGAAAAATGCGGCTCCATAGCATATTATAGGTACGGTTTTGTATCTATGTATAGTGTGTAATATTATTGTTATGCTCACTGCAGACGTAATTTTTTTGTTCACAACACATACATAATAATATATTATAAAAACAATAATCTTCCAAAGGTTTTAGAGAGTCGCGAATCCCACTGCTATACGGCAAAGGATTACGAATGTAATTTAGCGAGTGCAATCATCGGTGCAGCTATGTAAACACGTCCGTAACCTTTTTGGCTTTTTTTTTTGTTCCAGTGAGTAATGAAACTCGGTCGAAAAACACTATAATATACGTTGTAAAACGCCCCTCTGGCGGCGGCGGTGTCGTTAAAGAGTACCGTTTTGTCAAATCTCCTTTTCATCACGGTCGGGTTATAATTCGCGCTGCGAGCGACTATATTTATATATATATATTATATTGTGTGTGTATATGTATAATGTTCGTTTCTGGGAACCGAAAGTCACAAGTCAGCGCGCGTGAAGTTTTTCATTATACTTTTGTGACGGCGCCGCCGACGGTGTCTATCTCTGTAGGGCTGCGGGATGGGCCACGACAAGAGAGTATATAATATATATATATACGTACGGGGAGGGGGGGTCGACGGGAGAACACGGCCCGGGAGAAGAGATCAAACGCCTCCGTGCCAACCAACACAAAAGATATATTTTGGAACGGGCTCGCGTGTCGGCGGGGCGGGGGCGGTAGTGGATATACGGGTAGGGGGTGGCAGAAGTGCGTGCGTTTGGGCGAAACAAACTTTACTGGCTGCAAACGATGTGACGCGCGGAGGCGGTGGCGATAGGAAAATATATATACGCACCTATACGTATATAATATATATATATATATATATGTGTGTGTATGTACTATGTATATAATAATACGCGTCGTGTACATAATATTTATACGTACATACATATTATATATAACGGTATATATATATATATATAGTGGACGCGCGCTTGCGTGAGTATGTGTAGGGTGGACGGACGGAGGGGTGCAGTCTGCGGCGTTGGCGGGGAGGGACTGGGTACGTGTTTGCCAGTGTTTATATATATATATATATTATAATGTATAGACGATCCACAGGGGTGTACGTGTGTGTGTGTATAGATGAGCAGCTGGTGCGCGCGCTTGATGATCAGCCGAGTGTCAAAATCTCTCGGCGGCAAAACGTTTCGCTCCGGCCCGACCCGCTCTTCGCCGATACTACACTACAACGTGGCAGTAGTTGTACTGAACCGCCCCTGAATCACCTCCCCCTCCCACCACCGATCGCCGTCATCACCCACCCCCTCCGCGCAAGGCAGACATAATAACATACGTATATATATATATATATATACGTACACATACAATAAGCGCCTCTTTTTGTGCATATATATATTGTGTACTTACAAAGAACTCGCGGATTGCGTCGACGGCGCTATGATTTCGAACAAACGGACTGGACGCTGCGGAGCTAACGGAGGAGCGTGGAAGTAATAAATTCGTAGTCGGTCTTTTTGATAAATATTTCACGATTTTCTTTTATGTGTACATAAGTATATATATATATATATACATATAAATGACGTTGAAGCGAACGCTTGAACGTCGATTTATCGCACAACGACCATTGTAAACGTCAACGATATATAATAATATACGATTGTATGAAATATATAATATGACTTACAGTAAGTATAAGACAATGGCTTCGGCGGAAACAATGAAACGTGACCCACTGTTGAATGCGTGGCGTATGGGGTTGACATAGCAATCAAACGTTTTGAAATCTATTTCCTTAATAGAAACAATCAATTTATTGTAAATGAACATTTGTCCCGAATAATGTTGTCGAGAGATAAATTAAACAATTTAATTTAATAAATTATAAAAACAAGTGTAGGTATTTGATTAGACATTTCTATGCATTGACAGTATGCACAATATATAGTACCAACTAACTACCTACAAGCATTACTAATATTGCCAACTTACATTATTTTAATATATTTAGTGATAATACCTAGTTCCTTTAAATTCTAAATCTTCTTTGACCTGTCTTGTGTGAATCGTAATATTGGTGCAATGAATTCGACCTACATGGCTACATTTATACATTTGTATGTAAATAATCAAAGATGCAGTGGTTAGGGACTCAGTGATGTACTGATACAGTGATATTTGTAAAATAAAATAATTTGATTTCGAAAACTACTCCAAACCATTAAGTATTATGTATACCTTAAGTTTATTATTATCTACATAAATAATAAAAAATTGCACTATCTATAGTTCCATAAATCACAATATAACTTGATATGTTTTGAAAGCAACTATAATAATAAAGTATAAAAATCATAATATAAAGAACTGTTCACCTAGGAAAATGTTTTTGAGTGTGTTTCATTACACATTGTGTAGGTAACCTTTTATTTTTAGAAAAAAAAAACCTTTTAATCCATTGGTTCCGTGTAAAAATCTGCATTCAAAGCAGATACATTTTTACATAACTTTGAACTATTTCTCATATTGTATTTCGTATACAATATAAATATATTGTGTTTAGTTTAGTATGTTTAAATATTTAAAAATATATATTATATAATTAAAAAAATGTTGAGTGATAGGTACAATTTTTAAAAATGTAATCTATAAGCGTTTATTGACAAAATATAAAATAATATTATATAATTCAATCACAACAGTGTGTTTATAAATGTCGTTTTTGAAATAACAATAAACCTAATGTTACGTATACGCACTTCGCTTTTACAAAATTATTGATTATTTTTTACAATTAGTAATATGATCCTTTTAGCGGTCTACGCGTTATTTTGGTATGTGAAACCCCATGATTTGGAAATATGAGTCTGTGACAAGGGTATTATATTATTATAGAACAGTTTAATATAATACAATAATATTTTATT
>NC_042495.1:2059257-2059420 GCF_005508785.2 Acyrthosiphon pisum | reverse complement strand
TTCACTAAGTAGGTACTTATACGTATCGTATTGTAACTTAATTAACAATAAAACAATAAAGGCTTACAAAGCAAACCCAACAATATGCACAATGTTTTTATTACAAAAGCCTAGAATTTGGTTTTAGCTATCGACGTAGCTCAAAAATGTATTTTACAAAACT
>NC_042495.1:2058031-2059157 GCF_005508785.2 Acyrthosiphon pisum | reverse complement strand
TTTCGTATTCACCTCTTTATTTTGTTATCTAATTGTCATTGTCACATGTTGTCTGAACCGACACTATAATAGTAGGTACCATAAGGAAAAAATTCGGCATTTGTTTTGACCAAAATACGGGGAAAGCACGTGAAATAGACTCGTACCATCGTTTATACATAATTGTATTAACGCACCCATTGCACTAAAATTTCTTCACGGATATAGTTTTTGTAAATAATGATCAATAATATATAATTTATTGATTTTAGATTCTGAGTGGAACGATGAATGTATTGATTTTACAATGATGTGTGTTTTTTTATTTTTTTATTTTTTTATTTTTTTATTTTTTTATTTTTTTTTGTGTCTGTGTACACGATAAGTAGTCGAAATAATGCTACGATTTTCAACTTCAGTATCTTGTTTGATCAGAAAGTGAATATCGTTGGTGCATTGGGGAGGTCAAAATTTAAATTTCCCAGTGGTTTTCAAAAGCGCCGGGAAAAACAAAAGAAAAATTAAGGAAAAACGGGAATTTTTACGCAAAATCTGTTTTCAAGAAAATCGATTTTGGTTTTTGGTGTAACTTTAAAAAAAATGACCGTGGATACATGAAATTTTGACTGAATGTTTACATTTCCATTTTCTATAAACGATAAAATTTTCAAAATATTTTGACTTATTTTGAGCTCTTTACGGACATTGTCAGTTTTCATTTTTTTTTAGTTTTTTTTCTAAAAATATCAATAAAATTTTATTTGTTGGATAAAAAAGCTTGAAAATTTAATAGAAGGCTCCTAGTATATTGTTTCAAAGGCAGATGAAAAATATTAAAAATCGTTAGTCACAGTTTTTTTTTTTAAGCATTTAATGTTCAAAAAATGACAAAATATGGAAAAATCGCGAAAATTTGCAAATTATTTCGAGTTATAAATTCATAAAAATTTTTCTTTTTAAATCTAAGATTTTAAAATGTAATGCAAGATTCGTTATAGGATAATCTACCTTTGCCAAAAAAAAAATTTCTATAAGAAATTCAAATTAAATTTTTATGGGCGTTTGAAATTCATATTTTTTACAACATTTGATATTCACTCGATTTCTTACGTAACGATTTTCTTATTTTGTTGTAATTAAAAAACGA